>NC_089587.1:124498270-124679357 GCF_019320115.1 Miscanthus floridulus
AATTTGCATTCTTTTAAAATTAGTAAATATGATTTATTTAAGCAAATGTGTGCATTAAAAGACAGGGAAATAATAAATTTTGTGGAATTAAAATTTAAAAATAAGTTTAGAAACTTTTTGATGCATACATGCTGCTACATATCATTATGTGAATGCTTGGAATTTGTTAAAGATTTCAAAAAGAATTGAAAGTTGAATTTAAAAAGGGTTTTGGAAAATAGAAGAAATAGAAAAGGAAAGAATCATTTTTTCCTCTCCTTTCTTGAAATCGGCCCGCTGGCCCCCTCTCCCCTTTCCCCGCTCGGCCCGGCACCACAGCCTAGCTCTCCCCTTTCCCTGCCCCGCGGCCCAGCCATGCGCCTCGGCCGCTCGGCCCAGCAGCCACGCCAGGCAACCGTCGCCCACGCTCCCCCATGCCCTGCCGCTGACGCCCGGGCCCCGCTTGTCGGCGCAGCCTTCTTCCCCACGCGGCTTGGAACCGCTCAAGCCCGGCCTGGCCGCAACTACCACCCACGATTGGCGTCGTGGGAGCGCCCCTCTCGTGCCTCGACCGCTTCAAATAGCAGCCGAGCCTTTCCCCGCGAACCCTGCTGCTCCCCGCTCTCGTCTTCACGCTCACCAAGCACCGAGGAGGCCGCAACCGCCATAGCCGAAGGTCGCCGGGATCCGCTTTCTTCTCCCTCGCACGGACCATCGCCGCCGTGCTTCGCCATCCTCCTTCTTCCCTGCGGTGAGAACCCTCGGCCTCCCTCTATCTCCCGGTACCTCTATTTTCTCTTTTCTTGGTTTCTTGAGCTCTGGCTGTGAGCTCCGCAGGCCGTCACCGCCGGCCATGGCGGCCACCGCGCTAGCCGCTATTCTCAGCCGCCGTTTCGGCTTGGCCGAGACCCCCTTTCTCCCCCGTGTCCCCTGGTGCGCTCGGTTTCTCTTTTGGCGAACCCTAGCCCCTAACCGCGCGCGACCGTGACCTCCACATCGCCGGCAATGGCGCCTCACCGCCAGCGTCACTATGGCCAGCCGGAATTCCTCTCTCTCCCTCCCCAAGTCTAATCTGAACCGCTCGTTTCTGATCCGACGGCCGTGATCAGCCGATACCCCTTCGTGTGGCCATTTTGTAAAAGAGACCCTGGACTTTTCTAAGTCCTGACCCGTAGTCCAAGGCGTAATTCCCCGAATGCACAATCCTGTTTGGAAAGCGTAAACTCCACGGCTTAAGTCAAAAATATGTTTTTAGTATTTACAGAAATGCCATTTGTTGGATTGAAATAAGCACTTAGAGCATGGTATGAAAGGTTGAGGGACTTTCTCCTCTCTAAGATATTCATAATGGTCAAGGTTGACACCATTCTTTTCACCAAGAAGATTAGTAAGGACTTGTTTGTGTTGCAAATCTATGTTGATGACATCATATTTGGATCAACCAATCAAGACTTTTGTGAAGAGTTTGGGAAGATGATGGCTAATGAGTTTGAGATGTCCATGATTGGAGAATTGAGTTACTTCCTTGGTCTTCAAATCAAGCAATTGAAGAATGGTACATTTGTGAGTCAAGGGAAGTACATCAAAGACTTGCTCAAGAAGGTTGGCATGAATGAGAGCAAAGCTGTAAGTACACCAATGGGAACAAATGACAATATGGATAGCGATGCAAGTGGCAACATGGTGGATCAAAAGTTATATCGATCTATGATTGGAAGCCTACTCTATGTGACCGCATCAAGGCTGGATGTCATGTTTAGTGTGTGCATGTGTGCAAGATTTCAAGCCTCATCAAGAGAAAGTCATTTGAAGGCTACAAAGAGAATATTGAGGTACTTGAAGCATACACAAAATGTTGGTTTGTGGTATCCCAAAGGAGCGAAGTTTGAGTTAGTTGGATATTCAGACTCTGATTATGTGGGATGCAAGCTTGAAAGGAAGAGCACCTCGAGCACTTGTCAATTGTTGGGAAGATCACTAGTTTCATGGTCATCAAAGAAGTAAAATAGTGTTGCATTATCAACCGCCGAAGCTAAATACATATCCACCGATAGTTGTTGTGCACAAATTGTTTGGATGAAGGCCACCTTGAATGACTTTGGAATTAGGTTCAAGAAAGTGCCATTGCTATGTGACAATGAGAGTACAATCAAGCTAACCAACAATCCGGTTCAACATGCAAGAACAAAGCACATTAATGTACGCCACCATTTCATAAGAGATCATCAACAAAAAGGGGACATTGGCAATGAGAGTGTGGGAACCAAAGATCAACTTGTCGACATATTCACCAAGCCATTTGATGATAAAAATGTTTTGTAAGCTAAGGAATGAGTTGAACATATTGGATTTCTCAAATATATGTTGATGCACCCTGACTAATATGACATACATCTCCTTCGAGCAATCCAAGGTAAAAGTTGATTAGCATGCATACATCCTTTGCTAAGGACATGTTTAGTGCATCTAGTCATTCCTCATATTTAATAGGCTCATTCATGAAAATCAAATGAATTTGATACTTGTATGGTACCACTATTGCTTCTATGCTTGACTTGATCTAGTGGTAGCTTATGACATGTTTGTGGGCTTGTGAAACTAGTGTTTGATCTAGAAAATGAGCTATAAGTGTTTAACTCAACATGGTCAAGATAACCCTTGGAATGAGGTGTGAAGAAGCTTGTCCTTGGATCAAACCGAGTTAAACATCTTTGGCAAGTGTTCTCGATTAGACCAAAATTGGAAAAAGGATCCTCACCCCATTGATTGACATTGATTATCTTAACCTATTTAAAATTGAACCTTTGTGGTCATTGATGACAAAGGGGAGAAGTAATTCATAAAGATAGGGGGAGAGAAACAAAGATAAGGAAAATATGACAAAGGGGGTGAAATATGAAAGTAAGGGGATCAATTAAAATTCAAGCACACAAGTAGGTGGAGCAAGCTCATAAACTTGATTGATGCATTTGAATGTGACTTTCATATGTTTGCTTGCATGGCACAAGTTTTAAATTACAATTCCATGCTTGTGTGATGTATGCTAGTTGTAGGTTTGATTGATGAAATGAAAAAATAGCATGCATAGGTGGTAGTTAGATATGCCTTGCTTTGTTTTTACAAGTGGTACTAGAGCCTTGCTTATAATGTTGATCTCACGAGGTATCTAGTGTTTGTGTTTTGCAAGTGGTATCTAACTAGCAATGGTTCTAAGGATGGTATATTTGGTGCACTCTGATTGGTATCATGCTTCAAAGGTCCATCTCTTATACCTTAGCATCATTTGGTAGACATTACTCTCCCACAATTCTTACCTATGCATATGTGCAAGCTTTCAATCCAAACTCTTAGCACATATGTAAGGGGAGCAAATGCTACCAATGGGGGGTCATGAAACTTGTCCAAATCCCTTACACATGGTAAAAATGCTTGGGCAAACTGGATTCAAATTTGAATTTATTTCATATCTTTGTGGAGGTTGTCATCAATTACAAAAAAAGGGGAGATTGAAAGTCCTAGTTTGGTTTTGGTTAATTGATGAAACCTATTGATTTTGGTTAATTGATGAAACCTATTTGGACTAACCCTATGGTCTAAGTGTGGATTTGAGATAGGTTGGTCCAACCCAAGTAATGGAGCTAGGTGACACTCATGGATGGAGATGGCCACATGAAATGAAGTCCATGATGGTGGTGTGGACATGTGATGACGATCAAGCTCCAGGGCTTGTAAAAGAAGAAAGAGAAACAAAATGGGCTCAAGGCAAAGGTGATATCTATAGGGCCTTTTTGTTTTCGGTCATTGAGACACTATAGAGAGTGTGATCACATTTAGGATAGATGGTCATACTATTGAGAGGGGAGCTCTTATCGGACAACTCAATCATCTAGTGCCACTTGGTGTTGGAAAACTTGCATTGCATTTTAGGCCTAGTGCATAATCGGTGAGAAAGTGATTAACCTTTGAAAAATGATTGTGAAAATGCTAACACACTTGCATGTGATGGTGAAACACTTGTGGTGTTGACACATTTGCAAAGGTGGTGAAAAAGGCAAAGAAAAGGAGGCATAGTCGGGCTCGAGGTGCTGCCCTGGGGGCACCACCACCCCTAGTCCAGTGCACTACCACCCTTGTGGCGGTGACCGGCTGGAGACCAAGAGGAGGCAGTTGGGTCTTGCCCAAGAGGGGCAACGCCACCCCTAGATCGGTGCCCACCTGGATTCGACTGAGAGCGAGCAAGTGGGAGCTGGCACCACATGTGGCAGTGTGCACCGCCCTAGGTGCGATGGTGCACCACCAAGGGCACCGCCACCCTGTCCGGTGGCACCGCCCTATTTCAACAGAGAGCGAGGCTTCTAGAGTCAGGCACAGCCACGGTCACCACCACCCCATGGCGGTGCACCGCCCCTTTTATCCAAAGACTATAGTTTTTGGGGTGTTGGCTGGGGTGGCACCGCCATGCCCTATTCGGTGCCACCGTTGCCTATCCAGTGCCCCAACATAGATGACCATTGGAGGGTCACCGCCACCCTTTGTCCGGTTACCATGCAGAAAGCTGCTCCAAAGGGTAATGACTCTATTTTCTTATGGGCTTATAAATAGAGGTGGAGGTCAGCCTTGGCCACTCTCTTGGCACTTCTAACACCTACAAACACCCTTTGGGAGCTGAGCAAACCACTCCACTCACTTGTACACTTGATTGAGATTGGAGAGCCTCTAGTGCATTGCTTAGTGTTCTAGCATCTTGAGGCACTAGTTGGGCGATTTGGGCTGGTGAAGATTTTGTTACTCTTGGTGTTTACCGACACCTAGATGGCCCGGTGATTGGTGGATCATTGAGCAGAGGAAGGTGATTGTCTCTGGCTCCAATCATTGTGATTGTGAGGGGTTCTTGTGCCTTACCCGGTAGAGCTCCAAAGGCAACTCTAGTGGATTGCACATGGCTTATGGATCCTCATCTTATGTTGGTTGTGTGGCACTAGGTTGCAGTTTAGGCGTGTGGTGCCTATTAGCGCATGAACCTCCAAGTGAGTGAATCACCACAATAGGGCCTAGCTTGATTGTGTCATCATTGTCTCTAGGATTTCTTGTGATTGATTGTATATCTCTTGCCACAGTGGTATAACTCACTACCTCTCTTGTACATTTACTTTCCTAGTGTAGCTAAACTCTTTAGTGTAATTAGTTTTAAGAGCTACCTTGTATCTTGTCTAGTGGTTAGTGAGGCTCTTTAGTTAGTTTTGAGAGCTCACTAACTTAGTGGTAGTGGCAAAGCCAATTTGTGTGAATTAGAGATCATAGAAACTAGAATTATGGATAGGAGGCTTGCATTTTGAGTAGGCTAGTGCACACTCGCTTCGCTTCATGATTGTCTAACCACTTGGCTTAAGTGTTGTAGAAATTTTTATAGGCTATCCTCCCTCCTCTAGCCATTAGGACCTTTCAAGAGCCCGAGCAAATGCGACAGCTCCTCCCTCCCCTCTAATAGTCGTGGCCTTTGCTCGGACTCCCTCCTATGCACCGATGAAGCTCCTCCCTAGGCCACTGCTCGCACATCATCTGCTCCTCAGTCGTGGCCATGTGCTCGTATACCGTCTACTCAGGCTCCTTCCCATTGGTCAGCTCATAGGGGATGCGATGGCATAGTAGGCATGCCCCCACTGCCAGCTCATTCCCCTCCCTTAGCCCATATCACTGCCGGCTCCTCCACGCTCGGCCCACTGGACCACCGGCTCCTCTCCCCTCCTCTGTGCGGCTTGTGATAGCTCAGATGGTGGAGGATTGGAGATGACAGGTGGGTCCCAATGGTTAGTGTCTATTAAGAGAATTTGGGGGCTTTGGTTTAGGGGCTTCTGTTGGAGCAAATGCAAAAATAGAGGGCCAACAAAAATGGGGGGAGCACCCAAATCAAAAATGGGGGCCCTGATTTGGGTGGTCCTGCTAGAGTTGCTCTAACATGGGGTCCCTCATAATAAGTTCCCAACAATAGCAAGACTTCTAGGAAAATTTATATGTGAATCAGTCCTTTAAGTCATGACTGAAATAATCTTTTCTTATGTTTTAAAGTTGTTTTATCAAAGGATTTTCAGTTCGGTTTGAAACAAAAAGTGAGATAGGTGAAAATAGATCATACAGGATGCAAACCTGACCATGAACGAAGCACGAGGTGAGAGGGCACTGTGATGGGCCAGCCAAACCATAAGGGAGGCCGAGCGGCCTATTCTCAGGCCCATTTAGGTCCAACTTTGGCATACATGGTCCTTGCATCGATGCTTTCTGAAATTCATGATTTTCGCAATTGGATCTCATTTTGTTGTCGTGGTGTCCTTCCCCCACACTTGTTTTCTATTTACCTTTATGCACAACACATGGAGACAAACACATATCCAAAAGTAGAGAGCAGATAATAGCAACAAAATTCCACTGATATCATATAAGGCACTTTATTACAATCTCAACCTAAGCAAACTTTAACTAGCTAACACAATCTTTAACTAAACCAACCAAACCAAGTGACCTAAACAATCAACCTAAGCATGCCTTATCAATCATCATCTAACTCTCACTTCATATATTTATAGGATAGTCATCTCATATTCTAAATCCTTGTGATAGATGTGCTCTTGGTCAATTCTATGCTGCAATGCATGGATGTGTCCTAGGTGATGTCTTGCATCTTGTCATGTAGAATTCCAATGGTCATCTGTTGGCACTTCTTGTCATTCTCCTGGGGAGTTGGTGGTGCCCTCTTCTTCTTCTCTTGAGGCCTGGGTGGCACAACCTTGATCTATTCTAGCATAGCCTAGACACTATCAATGGTCTTGTGTTGCATGACCGACTTGTACTTGGCATAGGTGACATCTCAAATTTGTTGGTCTGCACCCCATCAGCATCTCATTTGGCTTGGGTGGAAGGAGGTTGATTGGCTTGGGCACCTTGATCGGCTTTGGTGCATCAAGTTGACCGAACAGAGGCTCCCATTAGTGTCGCTTGTCTTCAAGAAGTAGACGAGGCAGCGGCGGAGTGAGCACTAGACGATGAATAGCTTGGGCAAAGTAGGACTGATTAGGGTGACTGGAGCTATATCTCTTGGCAAGACGATGCTTAGCGCTAAAGCTTCTTCGGGCTTCTTGTTGAGGTCAACTCCAAAGGGGACGATTTCTCTTCCGGCCATTGGAACTTGGGAGGAGGAGAGTTTCTATGCTGCTAGAGATGAGAGGCTTATTAGGATGGTTTTGGGAAGCTAGCAGGGGCTTCTTTATATAAGGGGAGATAGGGCAGCAGGGATGAAGATCTATCCATAATGACTCTCATAACGATGGATGATCGAATGACTTAGGAATCTAGAGAATTCTACTAGATAATGACCAAAGATTCACGAGAGAATTGAATGGGGACGAGGAGACTAATAGGTGGATAGTAGGCCGGCTGACCTCTCCCTGTGGTGTCTCATAGTCCAGTTTTTTGTTATGCCTCCTAACGCTTATCTAATCCAAAAAAACTAACAGGTGGATAGTAGGCCGGTCGGCCTCTCCCTGTGGTGCCTTGTGGTCCACTTTTTCATTACGCCTCCTAATGCTTATCTAATCTAGAAAAATCTATTTTCACATTATGAATCATAAAGAGGAGGGTAGAGATGAATATCTATGGCATAATAATGAAATCTATTTCATCTAAATCCTCAGTAGATTTTTCAGGTTCTAGAAAGATCTTGAGACAATGACCATTTACCTTGAATAACGTACCTTCATCATTTTGAAGTGTTACTGCTCCATGTGACAAAGTGCTTATGACTTTGAGTGGTCCTTCCCATTTACTCCAAAGTTTTCCATGCCTAAATAACTTCACCCTAGAATTAAAAAGTAATACCTTATCTGTTGGGGTGAACTCCTTCTTGATCCTTTTATCATGCCATCTCTTTGTTCTCTCCTTGTATATCTTGGCATTGTGATATTCTTTTTCACGCCATTCATCAAGCGGAGAGAGTTGCATCTTTCTTTTTGTTCCTACAACTTCCAAATCCATGTGTCCATCGTTTGATGGCCTAGTGACACTACTACAGATTGACTTATCACTATCGCCACTTTCACTGCTATAGCGATAAAAGCGTCGATGTGATACTTCCACCATCGGTTGGACCGATAAGGAGGCCTCCTAAGGATGGAAACTGATAGTTGAAACTGCTACCACCGACAGGTTAACGGTAGATGCGGCAGTGGTATTGGGGTTGCATTTCTACCATCGCATGAAAAGCTAGGCCAATTGGGATACGTGTTTTGGCCGGTGGTCCCAAACTAGCGTTTGGTCAACCGGTGGTAAAAGTTCAGTGTGTGTTGAATGCCCTCAACTTCCAAGGCCATCAAATCACCATTACTTTCTCCACCTGAAGCCAAAGTGCCATACCCACTGCTCTACATATTCTTTAAGCCCAGTGCCCTTTGAAACCACCCCTCTTCTTCATCCATCATCCCCTTGTCTTCCAATCTACAAAGAAAATGTCAGATAGCCCCATCAGGTTTCCAAGCAGCCCATCATCCAACGAGGATGACTTGCTAGCCCACAAGTCCTCAGAGGAGGGTGTCTCCTCCGACAACTAGATGCCTTCTGATTATAGTCCTTTGTGGAGCTCTGAGAAGGACCTAGAGAAGGAGGACAAGGACGAGGAGGATGACGCTGATGCCGATGATGATTCTGACTCTGACGGTTTCGACTTTGACTTTGACTTGCCTCCTCCCAAGCGAGTGAGGTGATCATGATCCTCTCTAAGAGGATCATATTTAGATTAAGTAGTTTATTGTTAATATAAGTAGTTTTAATAGTTTAGGTTAGTTATTCTGTTTCTAGAGGAGTACAATCGTATACTTGTCCAAATTGTATTTATCTGTATATACAATGAATTAATGAAAAAAAGTTCTTTGAAATATTATGTTTCCTACTGTTGTTCTTGCTATCTATCTTTGATCCTTGCTATATTCTAGGAGATATTGCTACATGATGAATGTTTTTTTATTTTTATGTATATATATGAATGAAAAGTAAAAATTGTCATGTACGGTTTCGATTCTAGGAGAATCTAATAGCAGTTCAACTGCTGACAATCGCCGTATTATAGCATTGGATTAGCGTGGTAATGGTCGGCTTAATACGGATATTGTTTACCTTATCCCATGCCGTCCATTCTCACTGCCGATCAATCCGGACCATCTATTTGGAAAAGAAACCTAGAACTACTCAGTCTATTCCCAACTCCCCTTGGCCCTATCGATGCATTGGCAGCTGTTGGAACCACTAAAACCCCAATACGAAGCCATTAGTTCTCCCGACCCATTGCTTCATCTTCATTCTCCCCACCAGTTGCTTCATCTTCATTCTTCACACCAGTTGCTTCATCTTCATTCTCCCCACCTGCCTTTGCTTGCCCTGCCTCAAGCACCTTGCATTGTCATCATGGATAATGCCCTATGAAGGTTAGATGGATATGGTCACCACCTACTATTTGCATTTGGTTCCAATTGGTTTTACGTTCGGTGTCAGTTTTGTTCATATTAGGAATTTCTTCATTGCAACGGATGTCTTACTTTGGAAGAAGGCATTACAATGTGAGCAACCTTGCCTTTTGGTGGCTAGGGGTGGCACCAGGACCCCAGAAGATGTTGTTTGCTACTTGGGGATGAATCATTCACCCAGACTGACTATTGATTGTTGAAGCCACTATTCATCACCTCCTCGAACCACAAAATGTGACAAGAATCATTCAAGACCCTGTTTGTGGAGATATTTTTGTGCTTTGCAAGACTGGACAGGAAGTAGACATACTTTATAGATACAATGTGTTTGTGGATGGAGATGTTGTCATCTTCACTACGGTTCAATACCTCTGGCTTTTAGGACTACATCAACCAATTGAGTACCTTAACAACTGCCTACCCATCCGACATTAGGTCTTAGAATTTGTAAAACTTTTATGTTAATGAAGTTTATATGTACTAATGAAACCTTAGGATTATATGTATGAGTATTGCATAATCGTTGAACTATTACTTTGGTGGAACTATTAATTGAATCAGTTGGTCTTGATTGTAGTCCACGTGTACACCTCTATGTAAGCACAGAGGATCTAAAATAGGCCTTCTTCTATATGCGAATAGTACCCTGAACCAGTGGTGACATAGCATTTCATCTTGGTGGGAGTCCGAGGGTTTTAAAGGATGTTTTGGTGCCTTGGCGAGAGGCAAAAGCATAGACCAAAGGCCTAGGCTGACCTCTTCACTCAGAGTGTGCAACACTTTGAACCCTGATGGCTCCATGGCTACATCTAGCTCCAACTCCTCCAAGTAGTCAGCAACATCCTAGGGCACCATCACGAGAAGAACACCAGCTTCCAGTGGAGGAGGCTACAACAGGAGGGGGCCGCCCATCTCGTGCCATGTCGAGAACCACCCCTACGCATACCAGTCGCCACTCTTGTGTCACTTCGGATTAAAGACGCCTCGGTGGATTTCATGGAGTGATGGAAACCCAGGACGTTGGTACCATAGATGTTGTAGGGCAAATAATGTAACTCGATTTCTTTCTTGTTCATTTTGTTTTCATAATGCAAATGCTGAAATCCCGTTGTACTTATGGTAATTTGGATTTTTCATAGCCTAACTTAAATTGCATGTTCTTTAAGTGGCACAATCCCCAATATGGAAAATTTCTAAGGACTTTGATTTTGGATTTATGTAACAAGATTTGGGAGCTGAAGGCGGAGGCCAATGTTGCAACAAATGAAGAATATCTGCAAGAGGAGGAAGAGATTATGCCATGGATTAAAGAAATGGCTAGGGTTCCAACGAAGATGATGGAAGATTTTGTTTGTGGATAGGAGGAACTATTTGAACACATGAATATTAAAGTTGGTTCTAAGCTTTGTGATGAGGAGTACAGAGTCATTACAGTTCACCTAGAATGGAATTTCATTTTCCTTGTTGGGAAGGATAGAACATTGATTGCATATGACATGGACTATAGAAAGGTTCATGTCATCGATGCCCGTGTCATCCGCTTTTGTAGATCAAGAGGGCATTTCTGTATGAACATGCCTTACTACCTTCCTTATGTTCCCTTGTTCATGGAGTCTTTAGCAGAGTAGTAAAGGTGCATTTCCTACATTTCGTCATCACAACAGTCTTTGTTCAGGTAGGAAGTTGTTTTCAATCTATGTATATATAGGCCAATTTTGGCTTGTTAACTAAAGGAATGGTATGTTCAATATTATTAATTCTATTGCTTTGTTCAGGTTGTGGATCAGAGATGAATAAGAGGGGTTCCATGGTGCATTGGCTACCAATCTAAAGGATACACTAATTATATTCATTTTGCTTTGCAAGCAGGAGTGCCACATATAAGGAGCATAGCTACGTCATTTTGTTATGTAAGTCTATATAGATCAGTACCTTTAGTATGCTTTATGTACCGCTTATGTTAGGACATCAGTTGAGAAAGATGTTATGGTAGCGTCCATTGTTATTGTAAAAAGTGCCCTTGTTTATGAACATGATTTATGGATGTAATGATTTTATATCTGTATGATTTGTGTTCATCAAGCTATTAAGGGCCTAGCTAAATTAGTAACTATTGTGAAATGGGATGAAATTCTATCACCGTCGCAATAGGTATGCTACAACAGGGATCAAAAGTATAACACCGCTGAATCCTTTAGTAACTCGACACCGACTAAACGATCATCAAAGGTAGATCATGGTGCAAGGCGACGGTGATGATGACCTTTATACTGGTAGATCATACGCTGAAGTGATGGTGGTGTTGACCTCTACATAGGCATCTCGACCATCCAACCGATAGTGAACCCGCACCGCTGATAGTCGGGTCGAAGTATAAGGCGATAGTGCTGGTGACCACTACACAGGCGGTTCATGTGCCCACATGATGGTTTTGATAGCCTCGACATAGTTAGATCATTTGCTAATGCGGCGATGTTAGTGTACATCCACAGCCGAGTCATGCTCCAATGCGACTGAAGTAAGGACCTAATCACGGATGGATCATAAGCTAATTGATGGTGTTAGTGTACACCGCAGTCGGTCCCAGATGGCGACGGTGAAGGCTATGGCCATCACTGTCAACAGCTTACTGCTGAGGCTAAAATTGGACTACGATGTGGGTTACGATGTGGCTATGAAAGGTGTGAGTGTAGTAGTGTGAGCCTTAAATTCTAGCTCAATGGGTAGTTGACATGTCTTCCCATAGACAAGTTGATATGGTGACATTCCAAGGGGTGTTTTATAGGCCATGTGGTAGGCCCACAACGTGAGAAATCTATCCTTCCATGTAGTCCCCATTTTGTTGATCATCTTCTATAGAATGTTCTTGATTTGTTCATTCAATATTTCTACTTGGCCACTTATCTGAGGGTGATATGGAGTTGCAATGTTGTGATGGATCCCATGTCTTGACAAGTACTTGCGAAAGTTCTTGTCAATGAAGTGAGTGCCTCCATCACTGATCACCATTCTTGGAACACCAAAGCATGGAAATATTGTTTCTTCAAACATCCTCTTGGAGCTCTTGGCATCAGTAGCTCTACATGGCATGGCTTCAACCCACTTGGAAACATAGTTAACTGCCACCAAGATGTACTCACAATTCTTCAACTTTGGAAATGGCCCCATGAAGTTGATGCCCCAGACATCGAAGAGTTCGATCTGGAGGTTGGTGGTGAGTAGCATAGAATCTCTTGAAATTGATGTTCTCATGCCTCTAACATGAACCGCACCTCTAGATAAAGTCCTTCATGTCTTCAAACATGGTTGGCCAGAAAATCCACTTTGTCGGATCTTTGCATGAGCGTAGAATGCACCATAATGTCATCCATATGGTGATGAGTGGCATCGTTCTATGATATTGATGCCTTCTTCTGCTGGTACACACCTTTTGAGTAGCCGTCAGAGGAGACTCTAAAGACGTATGGCTCATCCCATATGTGGAGACGACTTTCATAGATGAGCTTCCTTTTGTTCTCCCCTGGTGGTACATAACCTGCAACCATAAAATTGATAATATTTGCGTACCAGGGGTCGAATTTTGTGATCTTGAAGAGCATGTTGTCCCGCTGAGAATCATTGATGGGTAATTCCTATAGATTTTCAAATTGCATTCTAGACAAATGATCGGTAACAGAATTTTCTACTCCCTTTTTATCTATTATTTCTAAGTCAAATTCTTGGAGTAATAAAATCCATCTTATAAGGTGAGGTTTAGCATCTTTCTAAGTGAGCAGGTATTTTAATGCAGCATGATCAGTGTAAACAATCGCCTTAGCTCCTACTAAGTAAGATCTAAATTAGTCAATAGCAAAAACAATAGCTAGGAGTTCTTGTTCAGTTGTTGCATAATTAAGTTGAGGTCCTGTCAGAGTTTTACTAGCATAGGCAATTGCATGATGCTTCTTGTCTTTTGTTTGTCCCAAAACTACCCCCACAACATAATCACTTGCATCACACATAATTTCAAAAGGTAAAAACCAATCAGGGGGTTGAATGATTGGTGCAAAGATGAGTGCTTTCTTAAGAATTTCAAAAGATTTCAAGCATGCATCATCAAATTCAAAGGGAACATCCTTGGCCAAAAGATTTGTAAGTGGTCTAGCAATATGTGAAAAGTCTTTTATAAAGCAGCGGTAAAACCCTGCATGACCAAGAAAACTACAGATCCCTCTAATGTTTAGAGGAGGAGGTAACTGTTTAATTACTTCAATTTTAGCTCTATCTACCTCAATCCCTCGTTTGGACACCAAGTGTCCAAGCACTATGCCTTCTCTAACCATGAAATGACAATCATCCATAAAACCTTGTTTAAATTTTCAAGACAATCATCGAAAGTTTTTCCATAAATAGTAAAGTCATCCATAAAAGCTTCCATGATTTTTTCAACCATATCAGAAAATATAGACATCAAGCATCTTTGAAAAGAAGCTAGAGCATTACATAGTCCAAAAGACATTGTATGATAAGCATAAGTTCCATATGGACATGTAAAAGTAGTTTTGCTTTTGTCATCAGGATGGATCGATGTTTGGTGATAACCTGAATACCCATCAAGGAAATAGAAGAAAGAATGATTTGCCAGTCACTCCAACATTTCATCAATGAAAGGCAACAAAAAATGATCCTTCTTTGTTACCTTATTAAGTTTTTAGTAGTCTATACACATCTACCATCCTGTGACAGTTCTCTATGGAATTAAGTCATTCTTTTCATTTTTAACAACAATCATGCCTCCCTTTTTAGACACAACTTGCACAGGGCTGACCCACTCACTATTTGGGATCGGATAGATGATCTCAGCATGCAAGAGTTTCAAAACTTCTTTCTTAACAACCTCTCTCATTGCATTATTAAGCCTACAATGAGGCTCCCTAGAGGGTATAGAATCAAGGTCTGTAGGGATGCGATGTGTGCAAAGAGCAGGGCTAATGCCCTTAAGGTCTTGGAATGAGTAGCCAAAAGTAGAGCGATGCTTTTCTAAGTCAGTTAGCAAGCGGAAGGTTTCTTCCTGAGAAAGTTTATCACTTGTGATCACAGAAGAGTCTTGATCATTATTGAGAAAAGCATATCTAAGACCTAATGGTAAGGGTTTAAGCTCAATGGAGGGCTTAGGTGGCTCCTTCAATTCATCTAAGGGTTCAGGCTCTACAAAATTATCGTCCTCTTCTTCGATGAAGAACTAGGCATCATCTTCAAGATTGGGTTCAATAAAATCATCAAGAGATGCAACCTTAACCTCTTCCATTGGGTCTTGCTCGGGACTCGACTTAGTCTTACTATTCAAAGAATGAGTGATGGGTACATAAAGCTTAAAGTTTTCCCATGGCTTATTTTTAATTTCCTTGTTTGTCCTTCCTGAATAAGTCTTTCAATTAGTTGTCCTATATACAGGTCGAACTCCATGATATCAAAGATATAAAAGCTTAAATGAACCATGGTTCCTTTTACCTAGATAGGGAGGACATAAAGTATTCCCAAACTTGGGAGAATGTGTCTTGAAAGACTTTTAAACAATTTTGTTGTTGGGGTTAATGGCATATCCTTTAATAAATCATGAGCAAAAGATGCATACATATATTAACACCCACAACTAGATTATAAAGAGCATCAAAAGGAGCCTTCTTAATTTGGCAATGAATGGAAATAGAAGGTGAGTATAGACGAATCACATCAGAGGAAAGCTCTGATTCATCTAACCATTCATTGCTTATAATAGACACTAGCTCTTTCATAGTCTTCTTAAGGAAAGCTTCCTCAAAAGGGTCAAAGATTTATTCATGGGGTGATGACTTTCTAGGCTTCTAGGGCTTCCTCATAGTATGATAATTTGAGGTATTTACATATTTAGCAAAAAGTTCATCCTCTAGTTCAAGCATAAAATCCAAAATTGGAGTTTCCTCTTTTTTCGGTGGTTTGGGATTTTAGACAGCTGAAGTTTGTGATGGGTTTGGTAAAGATTCTGGTTCAGCTATCTAGGATTCTACCTCTAGTAGCTTCTCTTCCACTTCTTCAGGTAATGGGGTGTTCTCTAAAACTTTATCAAGAATGCTTCTCCCCAAATTGGTAGAGACATGCAAGAATGAACCTCCTGAAGCTATGTCAAGAAACTATGAGGTTTCCCTATTAAGACCCATATAAAAGTATTGAAGAAGAATAGGGTCTTGAATGGCAAGGTCAGGTCCAGTATTGATAAGATCATTAAATCATTCCCATGACATGCCAAGAGATTCTTTTTCTCTTTGTGTTAAAGATAGAGCCTCTAAACGAAGGCTAACTACCCTAGAGGTGGAAAAGAAATTCAAGCAAAAGCTAGAACATAAGGCTTATCAATCTCCTTGTCTACTTCCTATGTTTGATTATACCAATGTTTAGCTCTTCCCATCAAAGAGAATGGAAAAACCTTCCATCATAAGGTTTCATCTAACATGCCCACAATGTGCAAGCATGCGCAGGTTTATTCAAACTCACGTAGGTGGAAGTATGGATTTTCATCATCTTCGCTTAAAAAGGATTGTTCCTAGACAATGTTAATTAAACACAGGCATAACTCATAGCCAAGTGTTACGATAGGCTTTGATCCTAACTTGGAGGACTAATCTTATCTTGTTTGCTAGCTCTAATCCTGATGATGAGGATGTTGCACCCAATTTTAAGAACAAAACTAGATACACATCATGTGTGAGCCTAGAAAGTCAAATCTCACATATAGCTACAAATAAGGGTAATATCAATAGATAATGCTTTATTAGTATAAAGAATATAACCTCAGAGTATAGACAGCAGAAAGACAACTTCGATCTTCAGGCGAAGACTCCAAATCCATAGGGACAACTGACTAGTTGATCACAAACCTAATTCCTCCAAACTCTAGCACTCTGGTACCCATCCAGGATTTTTTCCAAATATGTGAAAAATAAAGCAAGCGTAAGTACATGTCGTACTCAACAATTATAACATGGGGTTCATGAGGCTCAAAAGGTTGACATTGGTTTAACTATGATTAGCTTTTATGGAGTCATAATTTAGGAATAGGGTGGCAACAAAGTTATCATAAGCCCATAAACACATGATCAAGTAAACATGAATAATGAATAGCATAAATAGTAATCATTAGTGAGCTTCTTCATTATCCATATCATCAGTGTTCATCATCTATTACATAAGGGTTCCAAGGCTACTCGTGACTATGAGCATGGCTAATATACAAGTTTTACACTCTACAGATGTTGTACACTTTCACTGTGGGTCGTGATTTACCCTTTCACCTAAGGTGATCGGCATTTTGACCCACTACCAAGGAAGATCAGTAGGGTTTACTATGAAGCCTTTCAAAGGTTCATCTAACAAGTTAGGGCCATTAGATTCACTCGGCACAATTCCATGACGACTATACACATAAGTGTAGAGGCTGTCCTATACCCAATTCATCAAGCCATTCTTACGCCAATAAAGGTAACCTCTAACAAGCTAGAAAATGTCCTCATACTGAGCTAAAGCCAGAGCCATATAGCCCTCACAGTTGTACTATAAGTCCTAGATGATCACTTATAGATAAGTCCTTAGGGAGAGGAATCTAGAGCATCATAGAAATAGCCCAATGCTCTAGCCCTCTTGTTCCATGTTGCTAAAAAGCATATTTTAGTGTTTATTGCATATACCATTAGTCAAGTTACAAGATCATGGTTGTAGTTGAGCACTAGCATCATACTACCAAATGCAGTACCCCATAGGTATCACGGCACAAGGTACAAAGTACTAGGAAATCCTTAGTGGTAATCAAGGTAGACACATGCAGTATCATAAGTGTTAATGGTATGTCACACCCCAAATTTTCTGATTTTGGGTTGTGCATAGAAAACACTAAATAAAAGAATTATTTAAATATTTGGATAAAATTTACCAAGTTTAGTTTGAGCTAGCGCAAATTTAGTCAAAGGAAAAATGTGAATTTTCAAAGTTTTCTAATTTTGATGGGTTTTTGGATGATGTGATGTTTGCTTGTTGCTTCTTTGTGTGTTGAGAGTGAGCAAAGTCTTTAAAATGCGTTAGTAGGTCGATTTTCCTTCTCCGGCACGCCTTTATCTTTTTCTACAATCAAATTCTTTGTTTCTCGGCTCAAGTTTTTGTTTGGAGCTTCCAAAAATCTTTCCTTTGTAACACAAATCACTCATTTTAGTTCCTCATCTGTCAATCAATCTCTACAAACTTCTCGGGAATTTTCCAGCTTTTTCTGGAACTTGTTCCTACTTGTCTATGAGCATAATTTAATTTTTAGATACTCCAAATTATATTATCATGGGCTCCAAATACTTTATTTGGGTTGCTCATATTCCATAATATCTCTAGGAATTTTTCCCAAATTTTCAAAACTTTCAGAGTATTTTTCGCGGCTTAAATAATAATTCTAGACTTTTCTAGAATTATTTTATCCACGAAATTAATTAATTCTGAAAATAATAAATCTATTATTTTTTCCAACGGTCAAAGCCCTTGTGCAATAATCCTAATAAATCATAAAGGCCCATTAGTAAATGTGGAGGATGCAACATCAATTAATATCATATTCCTAGTTGATGTAGATGTGGAGAGTTTTTCTTCCCATATATGTGTACTAACCCCTTTGGGCAAGGCACACCAAAACTATCATAAAGGGAGCGCCTAGTTTGGGAAATCCCTCGTGTAGTAAATCAGATTTTTCTCCTCCTCTCGATGTCGTTGTCGCCATCGCCGTCGCCGCCATGCTACCTAGCCCACCCATCTTCTCCTTCGTGCAATAAGTCGAGCCCACCCCTGCGTAGCTACTTTTGCCATGGCCGTATGGTGGCTGTATGGGAGGCCATAGGATGAAGATGAGGTAATTACGAAATTACCACCAGTTCATAATATCGTCGTCGTATATTCATTTTAAGTCTGTTTCGAGTCGTTCTAATTGCGTTAGATTCGTATCGATGTGATCTACATGCTAGTGTCATCGTTTTTCATGTCAAATGACTTTTATATATATGCTTAAATATTAATTTGATTAATATGCATGCAACTAGTTTTTATAAATAAAAGCAACATATTTATATACAATGCTCTTTTGCAAATAAGTTTTAACATGACTAATTGCTAACATAAATATGTTTCTAAATTATAATATGTTTATTCTAAACACACATATCAAATTTGATTAGATGTTCTCACATGACAGTTTGTATTTGCAAGTTAAAGTTGAATTGGCATAAATGATATCAAAATATTTATAAATAAAATATGATTAGCTTCAACTCAGTTTTTAAGTATAAATATGATTTGTTTAATCTAAATTAATGCTACTCACATAGTTTTTCCTAATTAACATAAATCAAGCTTATAGTCTTCTCTTTTCTTTTATAATATAAAACCCTGTAGTCGTTTCTTTACAACCGTAGTTCTAATTAGCGCGCTTTTCAAGTTTGTGTGTTCGTAGCGACATCTAGAACATCTTTAAAACCTTTTTACTTGTTGTTTATTATGTTTAGTGGACTATTTAGATTTAGTTCTATTATTTGCTTCATGTATGATTGCATGGATGCTTGTGTGGTGTTTTATGATCATGTCCAATCGGTGAGCTATACGTGGTAAACCAAGAAGCAGATCTTTGAAGGTTTGGACTAGAAGAAGGATCAGAGTTTTAAGGCAAGTATAGCATGGGATCTTCCTTATTGTCCTATACACCTTTAATCATTTAATTCATACTGCATGTGTCTACCTTGATTACCACTAAGGATTTTCTAGTGCTTTGTTACCTTGTGCCTTGTTACCTATGGGGTATTGCATTGGGTAGTATGATGCTAGTGCTCAACTAAAGCCATGATCTTGTAACTTGACTAATGGAATATGCAATAAACACTAAAAGATGTCTTTTAGCAACATGTAACCAGGGGGCTAGAGCATTTGGTTATTTTATGGTGCTCTAGATTCCTTTCCCTAAGGACTTATCTGTAAGTCATCATCCAGGACTTACAGTATAGATGTGAGGGTTACATGGCTCTAGCTTTAGCTCAGTATGAGGACCTTTTCTAGCTTGTTAGAGGTCACCTTTATTGGCATAAGAATGGCTTGCCGAATCGGGTATAGTGCGGCCTCTATCCCCTTGTGTATAGGGTGCACGTCATTGTGCCATCGGGAAGGGGGGCTCTACCTCTGTTTGCCGACTGAATCTAATAGCCCTAACTTGTTAGATGAACCTTTGAAAGGCTTCATAGTGAATCCTGCCAACCTTCCTTAGTAGTGGATCAAGAGGCTGATCACCTCGGGCAAAAGGGTAAATCATAACTCATAGTGAAAGTGTACAACCTCTATAGAGTGTAAAACTGGTATATTAGCCGTGCTCACGGTCACGAGCGGCCTTGGAACCCTTATGGAATAGATGATGAACACTAATGATATGGATGATGAAGATGCTCACTAATGGTTAATTGTTTATGTTATTCATTATTCATGTTTACCTGATCATGTGTTTATGGGCTTGTGGATAAACTTGTTGCCACCCAATTGCAAAAAGATGACTCATTAAAAGCTAATCATAGTTAAGCCGGTGTCTGCCTTTTGAGCCTCATGAACCCCATGTTATATTTGTTGAGTACGACATGTACTTATGCTTGCTTTATTTTTCACATATTTAGAAAAAATCCCGGATGGGTACCAGATTGTTAGTCCGGAGGAGTTAGGCTTGTGATCAACCAGTTAGTTGTCCCTATGGAATTGGAGTCTTCACCCAAAGATTAGAGTTGTCTTTCCGCTGTTTGCTATCTAAGGTTATATTCTCTATACTAAGTATGTTATATATTGAGCATTCTCTATTGATATTACCCTTATTTGTAGCTATATGTGAGATTTGACTTCTTGGGCTCACATATGGTGTGTATCTAGTTTTGTTCTTAAAACTGGGTGCTATAGCAAACTACTGACAGAGTTCATATATCAAGCCACCAAAATTTCACATCAAAACAACAAACAAACCACATGTTCACTACCTTAACAAGACTTGGAGTTACCAACGCTTAAGAGCATGATATGCTCACGGAGCTTTTATACTCCTCCTAGTGTTGTTTCTTGAACTCCTCAAACTCCCTATCAGTGTTTTCTACCTTCCTCTTCAGTTGATCCACTTGTTCAGTGAGGACAGCTAAACTTTCCTGATGAGCAGCAAGCCATTCCTGAAGTCTAGAGCAGCTTGTCCTGATACTAGCATTCTTCAAAGAAAAGGTGTTGCAGTTGTCCTAGGAGAGGACCTTGGAAACAACATCAGTAGCAGGTTCTGCTCGTATAGTTTCCATAGCTTCATACGAAAACCAAGGAGTAAACATTAGAAAAGAGGACTTAAATTGTAGAACCATGAGATTATTTCATTACAAGTAATGCATAGGTCTTCCTCAGCCTACTACTGATAGAGATTCATAAGCACAATGCATAGGTAACAAATTAACTATTGTAATATTAAAACTTAAAAATGATGGTTCCACTTTAGGCTCCTCCTACTTTTCCTTCTTTTATGACAATGGCTTCAGCAGATTTCAAGGAAAGCAAATGAAGGTACTTACCACTGCTTCTCTTGTAGCATTGCTCAGTCCCATGTTGCTACTGGTATGGAAGTTGTTGAAGATTCCCACTACATCAACATCTTCATGAGGTCGCTCATGTTGTTCAACAAGCACTTCTTGATCATGTCCTGCGTCCTTCCTATTTTTGTCCTTCTGTTAAAATTGCACATGCCTTTCTATTGATACAAAAGGCATTGTGTATTTGATATAAAAAGAGTAACACAACCATCACTTACCTATGCTTGTAGGTGGGAAATATAGGAGCGAAATCCTATAACCTGGTGGCACTTGACTTTTGCATGGTTTCGCTTGTTCTACTCTGAGACTACCTATAACCACAATTGTATTAGACTGCAGCACAAGTAGACCACATAAAGACTAGACAAGAAATAAATGAGTTCACACAAACACCCCTTGTTCTTGGAACTTAACCACATGTGGACAAGTGCACACCACTATGTGTCATTCATGCAAGACATAGGAGAGGTCTTTCTGATTTCATCAGCAGGGATGCCGTTGAAGTAAGATCTCTTGAACCTATACCATGTCTGCTGTACAATAGACTAGAATATACTTGTGCATGCTTCTTTTGTTGCTTCATCATTGTCATCAATGGCTAGCCTTAACTACAGAAGTGTGAATGCAAATTAAATCCATTACTAAGTTGCTCAAGGCAGAGTTGAATGTCAATAGAGGATATACATACTTATAGATAGCTTGGCTACAAATCCATTGAGATGTTTGATCCGTTGCTTGTAATGTTTCTAGTGCAGGAAAATTGGTACTTGAGACCTGACTACTACACCTACCTCTGAGGCAAAGTTGGTAGCTTGCAATTGATCATGTGGCCTTCTATTCCCCTTGACAACCGAGATGGCCATCCTTGTTCCCATTGATTGGGTGGTTTTGTGAAGCCCAACCCCCTTAGTTGCTTGCCTTGACTTCCTCGCTCTTCTCTGCAATGGTACTACATAGTTTTCATACATTCAGATTGTTAGAAAAGTAACATGGATATCAAATAGTGTGACTTGATTTATAGACATATCTAAGGTAGTACAAACCTTCGCAAGTTTGGTCATTCGACTGGTGGGGAGGTGGAGTCTCCTCTTTAGCATGGCTAAGGTCATCTTCACGTGACTAGTCCCTCATAGGGCTTTGTTTGTTTTGTTCATGCTGACTTTTGGACCTAGTTGGAAGTACAAGATGTTGCAACTCTACTGGACTAGTTGGCTTCACTCTCTTAGATTGCCATCCCCTAGGACCCATATTAGTGCTGCCTTTTGCCCTACTGGCAAGGACTTCTCTATGGCTTGTTCAACCCATAGCCTAAAATTAGAGAAACAAACTTTAGCGGCAAGCATGTAAAAATTGCATTGCTATCCACACAGCAAATAATTGAATTGCACTGCTACCTAACCCAACCCCCCTCCCATCCCAACATGACAAGATAGAACAAGCACCTCAATTGCAAGGGGTACTGGCTCTTCTAAATCTGTATCTGTATCACCATATCCATGAACACGCTCCCTAGCTTCCGAGAGATATTTCATATGTCAACATGTAGATTTCAAAGGCATTTATTGAGTTAACCTTGTACCGAATGTCAACAAAACAAAGTAGGGGCATGCAAATTAGGCACCTAAACTATAGCTTATACGGAAGCCATTACTTGAATAAAGCACATGTGAACTATAGCTTATATGCAAGCTATTACTCAAATAAAGCACATGTGAACTACAATCAACTAAGAAACATGTAACCTCGTCACTATATATCTACATGTCCTAGGTCCAACCACTAGAATATAGCACGCATCATAAGGCCTTGTTTGGATGCACATGTATTCATCTTGATCCACATGTGTTGAAGTGCATTAGAGTGGAATTAAACTAAGTTCCATTCCAATCCACTCCAACACATGTGGATTGAAGTGGATACACATGCATCCAAACAAGTCCTAAAAGGAATTTGGGCACCTCTTCCTATTCCTGGCTACGCTACGTCATTGAAACCACCCTCTTGTCACCCAAGCCATAGAAGTGGTGTAGCCAACATCGATGAAGGGGTAGTAGTTCTGATGTGGTGGTCATCAATGATGATGCTAGGGCTCAGTCGTGATAGGTGTCGATGTAGGGGGTCCAAATCCAGCATGTACCACCATTGATGGCAGTCCTTCCACCATTAGCGGACCTACTGTCGATGAAGGGGATTGGATTTGGATCTAGCTCTGGCTCTAGCTAGGGTTCAGAAAGGTATGAGAGATGGTACGACTGGAGAGTGGAGACAGCGTCAAGCTACTGTGCCGATGATCCTAGCTAGGGTTCGAACCAGGGTGGTAGAGGGGGCTAGGCTTTGGAGCGGGAGGAGAGATAGTGTGGCTGGTCTGGCTGGAGAATGGAAATGGAGGCAGAGACAATGACTCCTTGCGATTTTAGATTTTATGTGCCCATCACAATACCACACATACCCTTGTCTGAAATTGATGGCATGGTAAACCAATTTTCCGTGAGGAGGGCAAAAGAGAGAGATCTAATTTTTGGTTCATGTTGGCCGCACTGCTGGGCGCGGGGATTTCATTTTCGCCCGAAATCAAATTTTCGCATGGGCAAATTGCCACCCCGTCTGGCGTCTAGTGAGGAGAGACCAAATTTTATATGATGAATGATAATGATATATACGGAGTAATATACTAAGGCCTTGTTTGGATGCATGTGTATCGACCTTAATCCACATGTGTTGGAGTGGAATGGAATGGAATTTAGTTCAATTCCACTCCAATCCACTTCAACACATGTGGATTGAGATGAATACATGCGCATCCAAACAAGGCCTAATGTGTATTAACCGTCAGCTCACCAATATTAATCCCCCAAGTTTTAGTGGACCCCACAAGTTTTGGTGGATGGTGACTCTTGACAGCGTTTATGTGTCGGTGATGCAATTACGCGGCACGTGGGATAGTCCGCCGCTAAAGGCATTCTCTTAGTACCCATCTTTCCCTCTTTTGTGTGCCATTTCCGTCGCCATTCGCCCCCTCCGGCGTCTCCCACCCTACACCGCCTCCCCCCTCCCCCCTCCCCCTCCAAAAATCCCCCCACCCACCTTCCCCCACACATCGAAAGCTATTGCCTAGATCCTTCCGCGCCGCGGGGATCTACCACACCACCATCTATCAGCGCGCCACTCCTCCAGCAAGCAAGTCGGTCGAGATCACCTTCTTGCCTTGGCACGGTGAGGCCATCTGCGATCTCCTCTCTTTTTTCATGATTGTATGGTGTTTGATGAAATGCATGTGTAATTTTTTTCTGATTATTGCAGATGGCATGAATTAAAGTAAAGCAGTCAGAACTACCACATCGTAGAAAGAGCTAGAGGCAGACAAACATTCTCTGAGAAGTAGAGGAACAGGCACCACCATAGCCCAAAAAGAGCCAAAGGAAGGCTCGTAGTCTCCTAGAAGCAGAGGAACAACCACCACCATAGCCCAGGAAGAGGCAGAGGAAGGCGGACAGTATTTGAGAAGCAGAGGAAGAAGCAACAAAAGCTATGCTAGCCCTGGAGTCTGAGAATTCTCATAGGCAGACTCGAACGAGCTACCGACAGGAGCTTGTTGACATTTATTAGCGTCGCTACCAAGTTTTGTAATCCCCGGCAACGGCGCTAGAAATGCTTGTTTACATTTCTTAGCATCGCTACCAGGTTTTGTAATCCCCGACAACGGTGCCAGAAATGCTTATTGATATTTCTTATGCTCAAGTAGATAATTCTGCAAGCGCACAAAATATCATTGTAGCATTTCACCCTGGGAGTATTCTAGGTATCGTTATTTATATTTTACCACAGGGAAGCATGGGTTAAAGATAGTGATAGTAACCATCATGTATTTAATAACTAATATACCGACTAGACTAACATGGGGGTAACTGATATACACTAAAATGGGTGACACACATTGATCCAATCATGGAAAGGTAAATTGGAAACATAACTAAATAGCAGCACAATAATAATAAGAGAACACTAGAATCCTAAGTTACTTCTATTCAAGAACTATTCTAGCTAGTGACTATGACTATACAGATAAACCAAGATAATGCAAGGTAGGATGCAACAACACTTGAGGTGTACCTACCCCAAACTCACCTAGAGGGTTGATTGGGCACAAAGCACCATGAGCCCTATGATTTAACAACTAAACCTATCATGGGGGAATACATAGGATGGACAAGGCTGTCACTACATGCCAACTACCCCGATCTATCTAGAGGCCTAGCCACATTGCAAGGTACCCCATAGTATAAGCACCACGCTTACACTATTTGCTACTACCCTAGCCTCATGTTAAGACTAAAGTATCAACTAGTGATGAACAACCCATGCTACTAAGAGCCCACTTATCATAGGAATGTAAGCATAACTAGAGCACAAGACTAATACTTAAAGTAAAAGACTTGAAATAATACTTGCATAGAAAGTAACACACTAAAATAAATAAAGTACTTACAAAAGAACAACAGAGCTATAATAGACTCCTAAAGACTGCTCCAGAGCTCCCACCAAGACTAGCACTACTACTAGAGCTACATCTTGAGAGAGTAGAGAGAGCTACATCTCTTATGAGTGAAGGTGTGTGTTACAAGTGAGGGGTGAGGGTCCTATTTATAGTGGGAGGTGGAGTAGGGGCTACTCCAATGCCACATCATCAATCTGTGTGCCCTTCATCCACCTCCATTGGATCAAACCACCATATAATCAAGGGTAGAGAGCATTTGAGCATGTGCTTCTTTGTATGGAGGCATCTAATGGCGGTGGAGAGGGAGTGAGGCACCGGGCGGCATAGGTGTGGCACCTTCCAGCCCCCTATGATAGGTGGGACCTCTCTCCTTCTTCTAGAAGCTTGGCCCACATGTCAAGAGTGGGTTTGGATGGTTGTAGATGTTTGTCACATTGGTTGTATTGGCACAGCATGTCAGTGATCCATGTGATGCTTCATTCGAGCCTTTGATGTTGAACCGACTTGAGATCAATGGTAGAGATGCCTTGGACGACCTCTCCCACTGATCGGTGATGTGGCAGGGTTAAGTGGGGCACTGGGCGGCACCCTTGTGGGGCCGGCCGATGTGGCCAAATTGGCCCAAGGCCCCCTGCCACATCCACTTGCCTCCTTTGTCCATTTTCTTCACCATTTTGCACAAATTTTGCTATAATTCCTGCATACAAATAATTCTACAAGTACAAGTGGAAATAGGTGAATTATAAACATAAATCACTACCTATGTTGTTGTTTACTCCCATTTTTGGTGCAATGTTGATGGTCAAAATAGGCACTTAGTGACCGTCAACAAGCTCCCCCACACTAAACCTTTGCTCGTCCTGAGCAAAGCGGGAAAACAAAGATTCAGGTGTAACTTAATATGAAACAAGACTTCAAAAGATATGATGCTAACATAAAAATATACCAAGTCATACCCATACCTTGTGGATTTGAAGTGTCTACCATGTCGCCTTGAGCGGTTGAAAAGTACAATAGTTTTGACTCCAAGTCATCACTATCCCCTATGAAGCATACTTGGAGTTTTTATAACTTTTGCAATTGAAAACTTAGCTCACACTTCTCCTCAAATGGTACTCTCAAGTCACTCAATGGTGTATATATCCTCACTAAGGCATTGATGTTTGCCTTCCTTCCTATTTCTAATAGGCTTATGTGGAGTTTGAGTAGGATAAAAGTAAAGCACACTTGCATTGCATATATTGCTAAGTCAAACAATGGATCCATGGAGAAAAATATCATACACTTAGATCAAGGTGTACAATGTGTGTGGAAGTGGATGATTATGATTACTCCATAGCAATCATTCTTTCTCCATCCTTTATATGAGAGCAGGGCTAGTTTTTTTTTGCTCGACTATGGACCAAAATGTGTCCTCACATTTTTTATGGACCTTCATGTGCCACATTTTTTTCTTTTCTTTTTTCAATACTAGCCCATGCCTCATTTATGAGAATGTTAGAGAAAGATCATGCTAGCCAACATGGAGTATATATTTGGTGGAAATGGAAAGGCATGTTTTTGCTTACTTCCAGTGTAGAAGCATAGCATATATGGTGGAGTGTATGTGACCTTGATCTTAAGAGCATGATAAAATTCTCAATATAGGTCAACAAAGTTTGATAAAGCTCAAAACAAAGACAAGTAGCATATGCAAAAGGTTTTCAACATATAGCATGATATTTGGCTTTGGTAGGAAATATCACCATTGAGGACAAGCGAGGCTATAAATTTTGAAGTTTTATCAAAATAGAAATCTCCAAGAGCTTACATAGAAAAATAGGATTTCTTTAGTCTTTACCATATCTCACTTCACAACAACTTATTTGACATGTTTTCCTAATATAGATATGTCCACAAGCAACAAGTATATGAACTAGGAATAAAGTTTATGTTGGCCAATCTTTTCAAAGTCATATTCATAGTTTGGCATGATTCACATTTTAAGTTTGATTTTAGTATATAGCATCTTTGAACACATCAAACATATAAGAATAAAGCAAGAGTGGGTAGAGGGAGTGCAAACCAGCATGCCAAAGTGGCAGAGGCCTGAGAGAAGAATCAGACAGCCTCCCCCACACTAGGACTTTTATGTCATTTGACATTAAAAGCCTAGTGTAGATGTTGGGGCATCCCTCAGAGTGTACTCCAATGTTGGATGACGTTTTGCTCAAGTTGTTGCTACCTTGTTGTTTTGACCCTTCATCCTTTTTGTGTTCAACCTGAAAGGTTTAGCGACAAAAATACCCAAAGGATATAAGTTCTACTAGATGCTTTTGTTTTCACTTTACAAAGTTACTTCTTTCTTTTTTCGAGTGAGAACAAAGAGAAAAGACTAAACATGATTTTTTCTGAGTTCTTGGACATGGTACTCCCTTTCTTCTTTTTAATCTTAAAATACTTAGAGAACAAGGATACCCAAAAGGAGTTTGTCCTAGAAGCATGTTTTTCTCATTGCTTTTTTAGAGAGGCTTTATTCAAGGAGTGGTTGCAAGCTTATTATGCACAAAAGCAATGCAAGTAAATCTTTATTTATTATTTTTATTTTAACCTAAGACAAGATTATTCTAATTTATTATGCATGAAAGAAAATATGCGAAAATCAAATATGGGATACATACCAATTTACCTATCAGCGATGACTTGTTGTGTCAAGTCAATTGATGACTTCCCCATTGAATTTAGTTTGAATTTCTTATTTTTGCCACACCATCTTGATCTTCATTGAGTTCTATTTCCTACAAAGGTTAGTGGACAACACAGATAAATCCACAAGAGCATGGATACTGCTATAGCTTTTACCCGGAAGTATTCCAAGTATTGTATCCATAGGGAAACATGTGAGACTACCTACGGTCTAACTTAACTAAGGGTAGCAACAAGGTTAGGATAAATAGGAGCGTAGAGAGGAAAACTAAGGTTCTCTAATTCTGACTTTGGTAAGCTATGTCTTCTACTATTCAACTAGGGACATTACTAGGGAAAGACACTAGCAGAGGATGCTTTCCTTTGTAACTGCGTCCTACATGCCCTTACAAAAGGGAGGTGGACTACAGAGGATTCAACGAGGCTATAAGAGTCACCCTCCAGAATGAAGGATGCATCTATGATTAACCTAAGTCTAAGCACCACGCTTACACTTATGATTAATACTTTACTCCCCCTAGGAAGAGAATAAAGCACTCAAAAGAGTCTCAAACCTGATGAACAATATAAACAAGATGCTTACTTGGATTAGAAGTTGATTACCAGAGAAATCTCAGAGGTAAGCTCAGATAGAACTTGGATCCACCAAGGTACAAGCCATAGAGAGAGCACCGATAGGCCAACACCTCCTCCAAACTCTTCCCTCACTCTCTATCCCACTATTATTTTCAAGACTAGATCCTAAAGAGGACTAATCTTCTCTTGATAGCTGGCTCTGATCCTGATGATGAGAATGTGAATTAGGGTTTCAAGATGTCTTCAGAGAGGGTGGCAGGGGCTGCTATATATAGGACGGAGCATCAATTCTGAACCCTCAAATCAAACCGACTTGAAAGAATGGCATAGATGCAATCTAGGAGGTGGTGAGAAATCGACATACAAAGGATGGGCTGACTGGTGGGACCCATAGGCCAGCCAGCCTGTAGGTGGGGCTGGCTAGCCCCTGGTGGAGAGTCTCCTGGAGTCTTCTAGAGTCCTCCCATGTTGTTTATGAGGCAGAATTCTATGATTTCCTTTGACAAATAAATCCTCCTTATTGGTTTTTTGATTAAATCCAGCTGAAAACACAGATTCACCAAAACTCATGGAATTTATTAGTTTAAACCCCTAGACCTATGTTGGTGATCCTTTTTATGCATTTATACAAGTTATGTTGATGGTTTATAAAGCATGTTAATGACCGTCAACAAGCTCCCCCACACTTAACCTTTACTAGCCCCTGAGCAAAGCTTAAACTCAGCAATAGATCCGAAGTTGCTACAATGCTTTCACTCCTCCAAAATACACATGCGTTCAATGAAAAATTCTCCTTTAGATTAGAATAAATTGATCTAATTTTCAAACTTACCCATATTATCTTCAACCATGGGGCTTCTTAGCCTTCACTTGGGTCTTGAGCAATTGAAAGATAGAACGATCAAGTCAAGCACTCTGTCTCAAGTTCTTTGTTCAACCACTGTTCCCAAGTTTTTATAAATTTTTAAAATAAAAGTCAAAGATTTCATTGTATGACACTATCAAGTCTCTCAATATATGTGGTATTTGTGGATCCTCACCAAGGCAATAAAGATGTTATGCCTTTTTCTCTTCCTACCACTAAGGCTTATGCGGAGTTCATAGGTAGGGAGAAAGCTAGGGCATACTTGGAATGCATATATTGTAAAGTCAAACCTTGGATCTAAAGAGAGTTGAGTTATACAATCAAATCAAGATGTGCATGTGTGTGGAATATATGGTGGATATATATGGTGGCTAATCCTAATTCTACTTTGCTCCTTAAAAGCTTATCTCTCTTTTGAAACTTGGAAACAATTGCTAGAGAGCAGGGGCTATCTTATTCATCTCTTTTTTTCAAGCGGGCATCTACGTACCCATTGTTTTAGATATCTCGGACACTTGTCCATTTTTCTCAATTTTTTTTCTTTATATTCCCTTTTTATGAATAACTTTTGCATAGCCCCATGTATCTTTTATGCAACAAAACTTTAGAGAGATAGCAACAAGAACTTGGAGCATTTATTTGGTGGATGGAAAACCTATCAAGCATGTTTTTGTGTTCACTCCTAGTGTAGGAGTAAAACATTTTTGGAATGATCTAGATGGAAGGCATGTTTTTGCACCTACCCCTAGTGTAGGAGTAGTGGATATGTGGGTGGTGTCTACATGATCTTGATTTTAAGTGCATGACAAACCTCTCATAAGGGTCAACAAAGCTTGACTAAACTCAATGCAAAGCAAGCAACATATATGAGTGGAAGTTTTCCTAGCCTAAATAACATGTATGGCTCTAGTGGGAATTCAAGCTTTGTCATACAGGAACTCATCATGTAGAATTTTTGTGTTTTTCAAAAGATAAATCTCTAGAACTGTAGTGTCACTTGTAACAAGATAAACAGCAGCTCAAACCTTCTCATATCATATCCGTCAATTACCTAGACTTAGATCAAGCATATGCTACCCATGAGTTTCAAGTTCAGAGTAAACCCTTATATCAAAACAATCTTATCCAAAACTTAGGAGAATTCGAGGCAGAAAGCTAGGTACTAGAAAGGAATTATAATAGAGCAACTATTCATCATTTCCATTTATGAGATCATTCTGAGTCCTCTTTATTTGCTAATCAACTCTTAAAAAATAGAAATTAAAGCAAACTACACACACACCTTTCACATATTATTACTATAACTATATATATTTATTATGAGGATAACTTTTTATTTTGCTTTCATTCATCAATTTTTTTAACTATAAAAAAACTAAAAACTAAAACAAAATGAGAATGAATACTTACCTAGATACATGGGAGTACTTCTCCCCCCAAGCTAGCTCTTTCAACGAGGGTTCATTGTCTTAAGTCCTTCGAACCAGACTTCTCCTTGTGAAGTTCATTGATCAAGTACCTTGGTTCGCTCTGAAGATGAGGATTCTTGTGATGATGCTTTTAATGGTGATGTCACCTTCTTCCACCAAACCTATCTTGGTTTTGAGTTTGGATTTTTGTTTGACAGGTTTAGGACCTTCACTTGTAGAAATTTGGGGAATCAACTATCTTCCCCCATACTTTGCTTGAAGTGTGTCCTGCTCATAAAACAAAGTAGAGATCAAGTGCATGGGCTCTATTGGTGGGAAAACACCAACAGAACCAAAACTTTACTTATTCTTCTAAACTTAGGCACATTGAACAAGATGAAGTTGATGTTGTGTGTTTTGTTCAATTTTGTCATGGGTGATAAGATCAAAAGATTGAGCATGAGTGTAGCATTTAAGTACATTTGGCAAAAAGGGTTGAGTTTCTTAACCTTGAAAGGATTGTCTATCAATAAATCTTTACATGATTATGACTATCATCTTCTAGAGATAAGATGTGCAAAGTTTTAGATCATTTGGTTAAGGCTATGAGATCAAGAAAATGGTGCAAGGAACAAGCTCGAAGAACTAAACATGTTGAGTTAGTCAAATTGGATCGAGTAAGTTGTGACTCAAACATGTTTGTTTATTATTTATATGCCTACCAGAATCAAGGAAAAACTTTTTAAATAATGGCCATTTATCTTTGGATGTTACCTTTGTCATTGGGGCATGGTAGCACCATATGATGAAGGGTAGATGACTCATGACAGTCCTTTCCTTTTTGCCTGAGGTTTTCCTTGTTCGGCTAGCCTTGCAGCTTGAGCTATTCATGAGCTTCTTATCTCCTAGATTACACCCTTTCTTTCTAATTCTTTTGTCATGCCATCTTTCTTCCCTTCGATCTTTTAACACCTTGTTAGACCTTCCACCTCACTTATTGTTTTATGCCTGCAAAGGATTAGTGGACAACACATACCCGAAGGAATATACGATTTTGAAACATGGATTGTTTGTCTAGAATTTTGTAATTTTCCTCTATGATAATGAAAAGATGGTGTTAGAATTATTTTAGCATAGTTTTTATTTATCATGTTCTATACAAGCATGGCTTCAAGGCAAAGATAACTTGCAACAGAAGACAAAGTGAATGAATTTTCATACTTATAGTTCTTCCATCCATGATGAATGAATTGTGTCTTCTTTGAGCAATGTTATTAGAGTTTGTCATGTGCCTTGCTTCATCTCTGATTTGAATTCATCTTGTGACTTACCCAAATTGAATTGAGAGTTTTCTATAGGGGTTAGTCCAACAAAATATCTAATATCTGCTAAGACAATTTTTAGTTTAATAACCAAACAGGACTCCATGTCTAATTTGATTAAGGAAGGCATTTTAACCAAAGCACCTCGCTTAACTTAAAAGACCTTTGGAAGTATGTCGAGTACTTCCAAACCAAAATTTACTATGATAGACAAAGGTAACATGAAAGAACTATAGAGATTTATTCAATTAGAGATGAAAAAACATGATTGTTATTTAGCAAATTGAGCATGGCTTAAAGGTAGAGACAACCAAAATTAGCAACATGGCATAGGATTTTTTTAGAGAAGGTTATCCCCCACACTTGAATTTTGCAAGGCAAAATCAATTTTGGATGGATATGATTCAACATTGCATGATAATTGGTTGGACATACCTTGAGTCATCATCCTTCATTCTTTTTGCTTCAAACCTGAAATGGTTAGTGACAAATATGCCCGAAGGAATATTTTCACAACTATGTTTCTATGCTTATTTCACAAGGGTATCACAGCAGAAGGTGAAAACTCATATTATCTTCTGAAAGTGCTTGCTTTAGGACAAAAGCTCGTCCTTAGGAAACCTTCTAATTGCACTTCTAATTGGTGAAGTGGTTTCTCCTCGAACACCAATCTTCGTGTACCTATCTTAAGATTCATGCCAACAAGATTTGTAATATTTATGATAAACATATACATCTACAACCACCCTTTCAAAGTCTTTATGAACAGGAAGCACGAGGGGGTTGAAGATCTCATGTGTGGCAATGTTGGAGAGACTACTTAATTTAGGAGATTTCTCATGTGATCATGGATTTGATGAGGTTTTCATGAAATAACTTCCATGCTCATTGATGTCATCTTCCTTTTCATGCTCCAAGGGTGTTTCTTCACGAATGTCTATAGGTAGAAACATTTTCTCTATCAGTCCATGCCTATGACATTCATTGGACATTTTATTGTTCAAGATTTCCCATGGGTTGGTGGCTCTCGGGATGATCTTGTCTAAGGCCTCCTCCAAACTTGGATGAGTCATGTTTATTAAAGAGTTTGATTTAAGCTCACCATTTGGATCTAAGCCAAGATTAGATTCTACCCATAAGGCTTCGTCCTTGTCCATCCATTCTTTAGCAATGGCATATGAATTCTTAATACATTCTAGCCAGTTCTTAATACACTCCAGCCATTGTCGTTGCTCTTCTTGGTCATCTTCATGGTCTTCATGACTCCTATGCTTCGATTGTTTTAGTGGATTTCTAGGGTCATCATGAGACTTAGGAGAAAGAGCATAAAGACAATCATTGGGGTTAATGATGGGTTTAGAGATAGGTTTAGATGAGACATCTAACGTGGGCATAGAAAGGGAGAAAATAGGAATGGCTTCTAGATAGCTTGGCTCTCCTTCTCTGGTTTCACTAGTTATGCCATCCTTAAATTCTTCACAATATCCTATATGAGAATAAGGATGCTTTCTAAGAGGTCTCTTCTTGAGAGGATTTGAATTATATTCGCTCGAAGGTCTCTTATGAAGGTGAGAATTAAGCTTTTCCCAAAAATCAGCATCAAAAAGATCATCCTTAATTTCAACAGGGATTCCCAAAGCTAGAATTCCTTCTTCTCTTGGAGGATTTTGGGGTATTGATGGTTTGGGATTGATAGCTAAACCTTGAGATTGGAGTGGTTGTGATGTGGCTATCAAAACTTCCTCTTCTTGTTTGGGAGATGATTCATTCTCTTCTTCGGGGAGTTTATTAGGAATGCTAGTGTAGGGAGTCCTTCCACTAATTCTATCAAGCATAGACTTTGCTTCACTAGCAAACAAATGAAGGAAAGCGCCTCTAGAGGCTGCATCAAGGGATTCCCTAGAATCCTTGCTAAGAGCCATGTAAAAATGTTGAAGAAGTACAGGGTATTAAATGGCAAGGTCCGGGCCAGTGATGATTAGTTCATTAAAATGATACCACGATGTACCAAGAGATTCTTCTTCTAGCTGTTAAAATTTATAACCTCTTTTCGAAGGCTAACCACTTTAGAGATGGGAAAGAAACATAAATAAAATTTAGAGCATAATGTTTCCCAATCTTCTTGCATACTTCCTATGGTTTGACTGTACCAATGTTTAGCTCTTCCCATCAAAGAGAATGGAAACGACTTCCATCTTAAGGTCTTGTTAGACATACCAGTGATACGCAAGCATGCACAGATCTATTCAAACTCTTGTAGGTGTGAGTATGGGTTTTCATTGCCTTCTCCCGAGAAGGATTTATCCTGAATTAGTTTTATAAAATACAGGCGCAGCTCATAACCAGGTGTTATGATAGGCTCTGAAGATTCTGGTGGCTTTAGGCTTGTGCTTGTGGGTTTAGCATATTGATAGATAGGAGTGGAATCCATTCTAAAAGAAAAATTAAAAGAAAAGAAAAATAGATAAAAGGTTAAGCTAGGATTGTAGTTAATTTAGCAACCGTTTCCTCGGCAACGGCGCCAGAAAACTTGTTGGTGTATTTTAACGCATATAGATAAATCCACAAGCGTATGGATACCGCTGTAGCTTTCACCCGGAAGTATTCTAAGTATTGTATCCATAGGAAAATGTGTGAGACTAACTATGGTCTAACTTAACTAAGGGTAGCAACAAGGTTCGGATAAATAGGAGCGTAGAGAGGAAAACTAAGGTTCTCTAATTTGGACTTGGGTAAGCTATGTCTTCTACTATTTAACTGGGGACTTTACTAAGGAAATACAATAGTAGAGGATGCTTTCCATCGTAACTATGTCCTACATGCCCTTACAAATGGGAGGTGGACTATAGAGAATTCAACAAGGCTATAAGAGTCACCCTCACGAGCTACCACCGATCTAGAATGCAGGATGCATCTACGATTAACCTAAGTCTAAACAACACGCTTACATTTATGATTGATACTTTACTCCACCTAGGAAGAGAATAAAGCACTCAAAAGAGTCGCAAACCTGATGAACAATATAAACAAGATGCTTACTTGGATTAGAAGTTGATTACTAGAGAAATCTCAGAGGCAAGCTCAGATAGAACTTGGATCCGCCAAGGTACAAGCCATAGAGAGAGCACCAACAGGCTAGCACCTCCTCCAAACTCTTCCCTCACTCTCTATCTCACTATTATTTACAAGACTAGATCCTAAAGAGGACTAATCTTCTCTTGATAGCTGGATCTGATCCTGACAAGGAGAATACGAATTAGGGTTTCAGGATAGCTCAGAGAGGGGGTAGGGGCTAGTATATATAGGCCGAAGCATCAATGCTGGACCCTTGGATCAAACCAACTTGAAAGAACGACGTAGATGCAATCTAGGAGGTGGTGGGAAACCGACGTGTGAAGGAGGGGCTGACTGGTGGGACCCACAAGTCGGTCGGCCTGCAGGTGGGGCTGGCTGGCCCCCCATGTCAGCCTCTCATGGTCATTTTTGGTGGAGAGTCTCCTAGAGTCTTCTAGAGTCTTCCCACACTGTTTACACGGCGGAATTCCATGATTTCCTTTGACGAATAAGTCCTCCTTAGTGGTTTTCTGATTAAATCCTGCTAAAAACACAGATTCACTAAAACTCATAGAATTTATTAGTTTAAACCCCTAGACCTATGTTGGTGATCCTTTTTATGCATTTATACAAGTTATGTTGATGGTTTATAAAGCATGTTAATGACTGTCAACAGCAGTCCTGTTTAGTTAGCATGGGTAGTTTTTCCCATGTTCTCAGCTCTTGTTTATTGTCCACCAAGTTCTTGCAAAAACTTTCACAAATAATGCACAACATGACAAAAGAGACTTAAAGTATCTACTACACACCCTTCAAAGATGAGAGGTGGCTCTTTTTCATGATGTGCAAAATTTTGTTGAAGCCTTTATCTCCATATTTGAATTTATCTCAACAACTTACTCATTCATATTTATAATTTTACATGCGACCACTATCTACAAGAGTAGTTTTAGTTCAATAACTAAACTAGACTCCATGTCTAACTTAATTAAGGAAGATATTTAATCTAAGCACCACGCTTAATTTAAAAAGCCTATGAAAATATGATCAGTTCATCCAAACCTTAAACTAGGCACCATGCTTAAATTAAAGGCTAAATATGTATGATCAACACTTTCAAACTAAAACATACTAGCATAAATGGAAGGAAGCATGAAAGCATATTAAGATTGACTCAAGCAGAGATGAGAATATTAATGGTGAACAAATTAAACAAGCATGCTATACAAAGGAAAGCTAACTAAATGGATGCTATGATTTTGAAACAAGAAATCTAACTAAATGAATGCTTAAGCATAAATGTCTAGGCCTTAGCTTTTTCCCATAGCATGAACTATCAGCCGATATCATACCGAATAGCGTATTTAGCAAACATATGAATCCATTGGTCCCTTTTAACTTACGTCTACTACGAAGCTAGACTAAGAACCCTAATAGATAGATAACAAAGGAAATTTGACATCTACCTAGACTAGGAACAATATCCGACTATAGTTTAGAGACTAGGAGATACCCAAAGAAAGCACTAAGCATTTATGATTCAAGCTAACATGGAATGGTGAGAATAAAATGGAAAGATTGGTTCTCACATACCTTGATCGATTTCGTCGTTACCCACAACTTTAGATGGAGTTGTGAGTGATGCAATGCCTTTGTTCCGTCACATATGATGATTTTATCTCCCCTTGACGGTGACCTTTTCTCTATCTGCACATGGTTAGAATGTATGGATGCACATACCTTTGAGATGGCAGGGTGAAGGTGTTGATGATTCATGAATGACCAGGCACCCTGGGTTCTAGATGATTTTCTAGTAGAAATAAGCCAAAAGGTCTAATGGATGATGTTGCCATGTTTATTCCACACTCAATAGGACAAGGATACTCCCACAAAAGCTAGTGGTAAACTAGATTAACAGTCATCAAGGTAACTATCAAAATCTTTACACCAATTGCTTCCTAGGCAATGGCGCTAGAAATGCTTGTTGACATTTCTTAGCATCGCTACCAGGTTTTGTAATCCCCAGCAATAGCGCCAGAAATGCTTATTAACATTTCTTAGCGTCGCTACCAGGTTTTGAAATCCCTGGCAACGACGCTAGAAATGCTTATTGATATTTCTTACGCTCAAGTAGATAATTTCGCAAGCGCACAGAATATCATTGTAGCATTTCACCCAGAAGTATTCCAGGTATCGTTATTCATATTTTACCATGGGGAAGCAAGGGTTAAAGATAGTGATAGTTAATCATCATGTATCTACTAACTAATATACTGACTAGACTAACATGGGGGTAAGTGATATACACTAAAATGGGTGACACACATTGATCCAATCATGGAAACGTAAATTGGAAACATAACTAAATAGCAGCACAATAATAATAAGAGAACACTAGAATCCTAAGTTACTTCTATTCAAGCACTATTCTAGCTAGTGACTGTGACTATACAGATAAACCAAGATAATGCAAGGTAGGATGCAACAGCACTTGAGGCGTACCTGCCCTAGACTCACCCAGAGGGTTGATTGGGTGCAAAGCACCATGAGCCCTATGATTTAACAACTAGACCTATCGTGGGGGGACTATGTAGGATAGACATGGCTGTCACCACCTGCCAACTACCCCTATCTATCCAGAGGCCTAGCCACATTGCAAGGTTCCTCATAGTATAAGCACCACGCTTACACTATTTGATCCTACCCTAGCCTCACGTTAAGACTAAAGTATCGACTAGTGACGAACAACCCATGCTACTAAGAGCCCACTTATCATAGGAATATAAGCATAACCAAAGCATAACTAGAGCACAAGACTAATACTTAAAGTAAAAGACTTGAAATAATACTTGCATAGAAAGCAACACACTAAAATAAATAAAGTACTTACAAAAGAACGACAGAGCTATAACAGACTCCTGAAGACTGCTCTAGAGATCCCACCAAGACTAGCACTACTACTAGAGCTACATCTTGAGAGAGTAGAGAGAGCTACATCTCCTATGAGTGAAGGTGTGTGTTACAATTGAGGGGTTAGGGTCCTATTTATAGTGGGAGGTTGAGTAGGGGCTACTCCAACACCACATCATCAATCCGTGTGCTCTCCATCCTCCTCCATTGGATCAAACCGCCATATAATCAAGGGTAGAAAGCATTTGAGCATGTGCTTCTTTGCATGGAAGCATGTAATGGCGGTGGAGAGGGAGTGAAGCATCGGGCGGCATAGGGGTGGCATCGGCCGGCCCCCTATGATAGGTGGGACCTCCCTCCTTCTTCTAGAAGCTTGGCCCACATGTCACATTGGTTGTATTGGCACGCCACATCTACAATCCATGTGATGCTTCATTCGAGCCTTTGATGTTGAACCGACTTGAGATCAATGGTGGAAAAGCCTTGGAGGACCTCTCCCACGGATCAGTGACATGGTAGGGGCAGGTGGGGCACCGGGCGGCACCCTTGTGGGGCCAGCCAGCGTGACCAAGTGGGCCCAAGGCCCCTTGCCTCATCCACTTGCCTCCTTTGTCCATTTTCTTCACCATTTTGCACAAATTTTGCTATAATTCCTGCATACAAATAATTCTACAAGTACAAGTAGAAATAGGTGAATTATAAACATAAATAACTACTTATGTTGTTGTTTACTCCAATTTTTGGTGCAATGTTGATGGTCAAAATAGGAATTTAGTGACCATCAACAAGGCTCACTAAGGAAGTACTACAGCTCGTGACCGAGTTCCACTCCAAAAACTAGACCAATCGCTTTGCACCTTCCTAGGTCCAATCTACAGTTAGTCATGGGCGCGCGCATGCTCGCACTCATGGAGGTTCGATGTGTGCCACAATTGGTGGTATAAGGAGCAGTCGAGGAGGTAATTTGATGTCTGCCAATGGTGGTACGAGGAGCAGTTGAGGAGGTTTGGTGTCTATCAATGGTGCTATGAGGAGCAGTAATATTGAGAGAAAGAAAGAGGTGGTTTAGTTCTAACTTTTGGTATTATAGCTCAAAGAAGATACAGAGCATCAGGTTCTGTGATATTGAGTTCTAGTTTCCACTCCTCAAAGAGCCTAGCACAAAATCACATATAATAGAACCATACAATTTATAAGAGCACAAGTATAATAGCAACCACCAAGGCAGTCAAACCATCACACTTGAGCCCATATAAATCTAGTAGTCCATCGAGTATCACAAAGGATCTCGAATCAACCAACATACAAGCCAAGATCGTACATGATTCAACATACAAGTCACATGTTACACAAGTTCACAAATAGTATCATACATCAGAGTTCCAACACAGTTATTACAACATCAGTTTAGCAATTGCGGAAGCAACATAGTTTAGAACGACATCAATAGTAGTTTAGATACATAACCAGTTTCACAGTCATCTCCAACAAAAGCACAAGGGTGAGATGATATATAGAATGACCATGCCCATGGTCCTATTCCTCTTCCACTGTAGGAGCAAAGCAGTGCTTACAGTAGTCATGGTACATCACGATATCTGCAACAATAGAGAAATAAACCTTGAGTATGAGAAGGTACTCTGCTAGACTTACACGTCATAAACCAAAAATAAGAGACACCAAGGATTATGCAAGGCTTATAAGTGAGATGGTTGACATCCTTTGCCTACAAGCCAACATTTATCTAGTATCTTTTAACCTTTGAATAACGAGTTTATTATTCCTGTTCCACTCTAGATTAGCATCTATCCTATGCCAAACATGTTGTATACTATTAAATCATCACAATAGTAACCATATCCAGTTGAGTATTTTCATAATCCACATAACCAACACTTTCATCAATTACTACGATGAAGGAGCTCATGTCAGGTTCTCATTATCTGGGAGAGACGGCGATTCAAATCGATTCCTACCTAGCTGGGGAATGATTCCTAATACACACCCATACTTCCCCTATCAGGGTCGCATCAAGTCACCATTAGTACAAGTGAGGTCCAAATCATGGGTAAGACCAGCGCCGCACCCTCAAAGATACTAGCAATCTACCTGGAGGCTTGGGACTCGAACCCGCCCTTGGACTCACGCCATTGGTTCTCCACACATCCTTACTGCCTCCAGGGTGCGCACTTTAACTGCTTGTGTCCCTGGCCTGAGTTGAGCTACTCGGCTTCATGGTCGGAATGACTTATCCGGCCAACTATGTGAGAGGCATGCGTTCAACATGACAATAGGGCCTCCAACGGCTGGTCCTTAAATGACACAAACAGAATCACTATAAGTCACCACACCTAACATATAAGATTCCATCCGGTCTCCAATTGTTCAACATCACTAGGTTATGTTCCACGATAGCATAATATAGCCAACCGTGATCAAGTCACCACCTATAACTCGTAGGTGACAAGAAATCACCCGACTTCTACTGGTTTAAGCACGGCTAAGTATAAGGTCGATCCTAGACCTACATAGGATTCAAGATAGATATTTATAGACAAGGAAAGTATATGCAGCAAGTGGTTCCAATCAACTCTTATAACCTAATGCATCAAACATAAAGGACTCAAGTAATGTTTTGTAAAATAGGGGAGACTTAGAATGCTCCGGGGCTTGCCTTTCACATATGTGGCCGGCTAGTGGTCAGGGCACTCTAGGAGATGATCAACTTTAGGCTCGCCTTCACCGGGAGCTTCTTGGTGTTGAGCTTCCTGGTTCTCCTCTTGTGGATCGGCTTTGAGTTCCACCAATGTGATTTCTTCTACTACACCTATTGCATGCATATGCATAAAGTAAGTATCATGGATGCATAAGAAGAATTGTGAATGATATGACATGAGAACGTGCATGATTCTATGCTGATGATTATATCAAGTTACTTAGATGATAACCAAGTTGAATTCTTATTTACTGAGTAGGTGCATATCTCTTCTCTAGAAATTTCAAGAATCCACACTAAGTCCATTTCTGGACCACAACACAGCAGCTATAAGTTTAGATCATAACTGGAGTTTTTCTCCATCAATTGCTATGATATAGGACTTTCTGGAAATCTCATAAAATTTCCTACAACTTTCATTTAGTCATCAAAAGATGATTTAATAGCTATCTAGGTTAAATAATTCAATCATCCAGATCTATCCAGTAGACAAGCAAATTCTAATAGCAGACTTCTAACAGCTATAACTCCCAAACCATTTGGTCTATTACCATGAAAATTTGACACAAGTAAGATAAGTAAGTTATCTACAACTTTTTTAATAACAAGTTTCACAGGAAATGTAATTATCATCATGAATTTATCAATATAATAGAAACTACTCATGCAGCCATCTAGCAGAATTATAAAGCAATAATTATGTAGCTGCTTATAACCAATCAACTTCAAGCACAACTACCATTATCAGCATATCATATGCATCACAAGGACTACAGAAAACATTATGTTTAAGCCAAACTAATGTATTTAGATACCTTTATTAATTTCTTTATATAATAAGGTGATTTATGAGATAAATATTTCCAGTGCTCCACAAATTCAGATAAACTTATAGTAGCATACATATTACCCCAAAAGTCTACTGTGCAAATTTCATGTTAATTGTGTAAGTATAGCCCTCTATACAAAAATGACAAGTTGCTAAGGTTTTTTTTAGCAAAAATAGTTTAGCCTATTGAAAAGTGTCAAGCAATAGATTTCATATTTTTCATAGCTTCCCTAAAACCCATTAACAATGTACAAAAATTTGCATGGCAATATGTTACTTATTTTTATCCTTATGAATTTCCTCAGAAAACACCATTTATTAAAAGATAAATAGAAAGACCTTAGTCCAATCAAGTTTACTGCAGCTAGAGCAGGTCAACAAAAGATCAGCAAAATTGGAATCACAATTTTATCACTTCCCTAGCTCAAGTTATGTATTTTACAAGATTGCAAACAATTTAAAAGCACTTATTTAGCTCTATTTAATTATCCTAGAAAAATACTAGAAACAGTGCATTTCATATTTTTATCAAATACTACACTTCATGATGAATCCAACAAAATTTGGTTCACTCCATTTGGACATTCCTAGCTCTAGATATGAATTTTTGAAACATGCATTCAAATCTATGAAAACAAATAAGAAAACCAAGACACACAGTGACTGACAGATGGGGCCCGCTGGTTAGTAGGACCCACCCATCAATGACTCCAGAGTAGAGGAGGTGCTCCGGCCAATGATATCTCAGCAGCAGCGAGATCACCAGTGACGACGGTAACACCTACGTGTTCCCCACATCGAGCCACGTCGATAGGTAGTGACTACGTGACCTAGGGTTCACCGGAGACAACCCGGCAGCGACAATGGCGGATGGCAAAGGTAGCACCGTGGTATGCTAGTGTTCTTTGGCCATCATGGGCTCCAATGAGGTGCACTATGGCTTCGTGGAATCCTAGCAAAGCTATCTAGGGTGGTTACGGTTCTAGTGAGGCGGCGATGAGCTCCGACCGCGTGCATGCCGCGCTAGCAGCGCACAGAGCGTGGTGGTGCTCTCACCATTTTTGCTAGACGGCGAAGAAAGGCAGATCTTCGTCTTGCCATCTGCTAGGTCTAGGCTTACTCAACCTAATGCGCATGAGAGAAAAGGGAAGCGATGGGCTAGCTCGGCAATGGCGAGCTCGATTGTCACGGTGGCCATGGAGGACGTGGCGGGAGCGGCGGTGTGTTCCTACACGAGTGCATAGTAGCATCAAGTCAAGCTCCTACCTAAGCATAAGTATCACAAAGTGACTACAGACTATAGAAAAGGAGGGTAGGAGGTGTGATGGAAAGGCACAGCCATGGTGAGCCAAGCACGCGATGGCGCTCCGATGAGCTCAAGGCGACAGCGATGCAAAATGTGCCCTTACCAAGGCTCGGCAAGCTAGGCTAGCAGGTCTGTGTGGAAGAGGTGACAATGGTGGAGCTATAGGCTAGCTGGATTAGGTGGTGGTGCAGCAACGATAGCATGTGAGTAGGTGAAGCACGGTGGTGGCAATGGCGGGCACGGTCGCCTCGGTGCGGCGTGGAGAAGAGAGCAGAGGGCGAGAGATGAAATGGAAGCAGCAGCAACATGTCGCATGGTTCATCTACTTTGGCATGGCGTCATAGGGTCAACGATGGCATATGGGCGCCACAAGGTGGGCACGTGCTGTGCATGGTCGGCCACGACCATTGCTAAACTGAATCGGCTCAACCGATTCAGTCACCCCCCGGCTCGACTGACGACGCGAAATCATCCACCTCTTTCTCCTAATCCATTCGTTAATTGCAAAAACTTCTTTAACAAGAATCGTAGAGCTACATGAGATCTACAACTTTGATTAAATGAGTTCAGTCTAGATTAGTCTAGTTTATAAACTACAATGCATCAAACACAGGTTCATTGAAACAGTAAACCACCTCGAGACAGAAAATGTTCTGTCGAAAACAATAATTCTATTGCTAATTGTGGACTATTTTTAGCATGTTATGCACTGAATTAGGTCTTGACTCAAAAATAAAAGTTGTTACTCTAATCAAGTACTACAACTTTGTTTAAGGGTGCACTGCCATACAAAGTCTCTAGAGTATAGTTCAACTTAGGTCAAATATGCAACTTGAAAATGATAACTTACACTATAACCATGACTTAGAGGCCAAATTGGTCCAAGTCATGAATACAAAAGTTGTTCCATATGACATTCTAAGCATGTTAAAAGTACTCCTAGGGTCCCACACACATTTTATACATTGGTTACATGTAAACCCTAGCATATGTAAGTCATTTAGTGGCAAACACATGTGATATAAGCAATCATAGAGATAATATTTGAGATGCTCATGCTCATGAAGGATCAATGATGCTTGTGCTCATGCAATGCCAATGTCAAATGCATACTTAACACCTAGGGTTTACATCATAGTTCTAGACTATGACTCAGGAGAGTTTCTTCAAGAGCTACTATGCTAGAGGGATGGCACTAGTAGACCAAAGGATACTTGGTTGGGATGAGCTTAAGATAGCAGCTGGTATACCCATTCATCCCCTCTTTGAGTGGTTCCCAGGCTTCGTTCAACTTTTTAGTGAGGTTGATCGAATTGTGATAAGCTGGGTATGTCAGTTCTATGCAATGGTGTGGATTCATCTGGAGCATGACTTCATTGATTTTATGCTCGATGGTTGGCCAGAGCGATTGTACTATAACCACCTACAACAACTCCTCGGGGTTGACACTTCAAACATGAAGCTCCACTAGATAGTTTATAGAGATGCTCTTCCTCCACATCGTAGCAGGGCTGGAGACACTTTTCCTATAGACTAGGAGATTTGGCCGCTCTTCATGGAGCCCTTCGCCAATGGCTCCTTGCATACATTGGACAGACTACGTCAAAAAGCTTATGTTCTACACATGTCTCTGAGGAAGTCAGTCCTGCCTCATGGTGGCAACAAGGAGTCATTAACCAGCTTGCAGCAGTGGCTACTACTATCAATATGGAGAGGCGAGCAGTTTGACTTCTTACACTTTTTGCTAGGCTAGTTATCGGCCAGGAAAAAACCAGAAGCATATGGAATGACAAGAGAGGTGTTTGAAAGCAAGTATTGATAAAGTGTGGTCCTTCACAAAGAGCAGATGAGCTAGCAATCATCTACTTTTTGTGCGGCCATCAACCAACAAGGCCAAAAAATCAACATGATGTGCAATGTGTTCATTGGTTGCTTTAATCAATTTTATAGTGCCATAGGGGTTAAGGCCCCTGACTTTTAGACACTTCAGTTGGAATGTGGTACTTAGGTCAACCCCATTGCTGGTTATCTGACTGGTCCTAATAGTACAACTGTCCACACAGAGTTACTCATTACGATGCTACATAAGCAGAGTTCAGCTTTAGGTCCTGATCAGGCCGGTGATCCACCTTCTTCGCCCCCTCAGGTCGAGGCACAAGCCACAATGGAGGCACATACAGAGCCTCTTAGGGATTCTACAATGCCCGATATACCTAAGCCAGCTTCATGTCCTGATAAGGCAGGTGATCCACCTTCTTCTCCACCTCAGGTCGAGGTGCAAGCCACCATGAGGACACATACAGAGCCTCTTGAGGCTTCTCCAACGATCGAGATGCATGAACCTATTAATGCTAGTAGTACTATAGTCGAACTTAAGCAGAGTTTAGCTTAAGCTCATGAAGCAGTTGATCGACCTTCTCTGCCCAATTAGGTCGAGGGGCCAGATACCGCGTTCGATGCCACAAGGGCACATACAGAGCCTCCTAGGGCTTCCCCAACAATTGCGGAGCCTAATGCGACCACAGAGCCTACTAATCCTACCATTCATAGACCTATGTCGACCCCAGGGTCTAATACTACTACTTCAGTTCAGTAGACCGAAGAGTCCACCATTCATCTAGGTAACCACGTCACTGAGCATGATGAGACATCAGATTCAGACAATGAGATTTTAGCATACTCACCCGGTGAGATGCACTTACCAAGCGAGTTCGACCCTAATAGCATCGTCATGACTTTGATGCCTACTTCGTCATCATCACCACATCCTTCGGATGTGTAGTCACCTTGATTCCCTACCAAGGAAGGGGCGTACAAGGGATTGGTGATAGTTTGATAGTCGAAGGGAGGGATATAGTAGAAGGTAAGGGAACGGAGGCATCAAAATTTTGATTTAGAATGATTCTTGATGTAATAATTGAAGTCTAGCTTATGACACAATGTCTATTTTATGATTCTATAATAAGTTGTACGTGTTGAACCATTTTTATCACTATGTTGCCACGTAGGCATCAAAATTTGGATTTTCAATGATTCTTTATGTAATAATTAAAGTCTTGCTTAGGACACAATGTCTATTTTATGGTTCTGTAATAAGTTGTACATGTTGAACCATTTTTATCACTATGTTGCAACTATAAATTAAACCTAACATCTAAGTGCGATACGAGCAACATCTATCTAGTCTGACTACCTCCTTGCAACTTGAGTCGTTCCTCTTAAGAGAGAACTATAGGGTCGAACAACCCTATTGCAAGTCGAGGAGTTGCCCGGACACAAAATCTATTGTCCAAAGCGTTACAATCAAAGAGTAGCGGACTTTCTTTTGTGTGCAATCAAATCTTCCGTGCTCATTCAGAAAAGAGTAATAGATATTGTCCAGCGTGTTACAATCACATAGCATCAAACTTTCTCATGTGTGCATTCAAAAAAGAGTAATACCCATTGTGCCAACGATTAACATTTATAATGCCTGACGTAGGTGGAAGCATTCAGAACAGAAATATGTGAAGTTACTAAGTTACCTACGGTGTTTCATAAGAGGGAAGGAAGCATCCCTAAAACCTAACTCCCTTTCGATAGGGGAGGCAGGATCTGGCCCATGACCTCCTAATCACCTCATCCAAGCATGTTGGCCACACAAGCCTTTTGCATCCAAGCATAAGAAGCAAACATCGTGAAAGACAAAGCGACACGCATAAGTTGCTCTTCGAATTAAAGTAACAAACTAGCCTTTCATTAAGATTGGAATGACCCTAGATACAATCTATGGCTCAAAGAAGGTAGCAAGGATGATGCCTCCGGCATGTGTGGCTACCACGATGGCCTCTGCGGTGGCGGTAAGTCACTAGTGAGCTCCTCCTTCTACTCCTCATCGGTGCCAACTGGAAAGCCAGGTTCAAGCAAGCGGAGATCATGGCCAGAACAAAGTTGCGTCATGGCCAGGGCTTAGGTAGCCCCATGGCGCACCCTGCTAAGGGCCATCATCCAAACCTGAGCTAGCATGGCCCATAGACAGTCCTCAAGTAGGACACCCTTGATGTTCATGTCGTTGACGGCGATGAGGGCCACCTCTCGAAGAGCGGCCAACTCCTCCTCCAGGGCTAACAACACTAAAAACCATCAAAACAAGGCCATGGACATTTGGATAGAGCTTCTTGATGAAGGAAACCTTACCAATCATCCTGGCCTGAGCATCGGCAGCTACCACCTAAGCATCAGTAGTCTCCTGCTCCAAGGTAGCAAGGGTTGTTTGGACAGCGTCAAGGTAGAGCATGAGCTGACTAACCTTGCCCCCAGGGTTAGAGCGTGGGTCACGAGCCGCATCCCAATTAGGAGGGGATCATGGACTTCTTGGTGGCCGGGGGTAGAAGACCCCTCTGGTACCATAGGGCGCGTGTCCAAAGAGCGGGCAGCACCGGATAACCGCCTGACCTCTAGCGTCATGGCATAAGAAATGGCCCTAAAGAGATTAAGGAGATCATAATGGAATGACTCTGGCAACTAAGAACAAGACCACCTTACCCAAGGCACCACACATGGGCACAGAGACCTAGCGAAGGCCCACTCCCCTCTAGAGGGTTCTCTGTTGGGCGCTTCCCATGGTCCATCACTCTGGTCGAAGACGTGACTCGCTCGAGGATGGAGAGAAGTCAAAGGAGTACCGTAGGAAGATAGAGAACATCGGTTACCTCGCTCTTACCTCTCTCATAGATTTATGGCTAAACAAGGCACACTAGGCTCTCTGGGTTTCGTGTAAATTTAATATAGATTTAATTGATGTGGATTTCCAAGCAATAGGTTGTAGCAGGTGCAGTCAGAAAAAGAGTAATAGATATTGTTCGGCATGTTACAATCACATAGTATCAGACTTTCTCATATGAGCATTTAGAAAAGAGTAGTACACATTGTGCCAACGATTAACATTTATACAATGCCTAACACAGGTGAAAGCATTTAGTCATTGTCCAGCACATTACAATCACATAGTATCGTACTTTCTTGCATGTGCATTCAGGAAAGAGTAGTACACATTGTGTCAATGATTAACATTTATAAAATGCCTGACGCGGGTGAAAGCATTCAGTCATTGTCCGACGCATTACAATCATAGAGTTTTGAACTTTCTCGCATGTGCATTCAGAAAAGAGTAATACACATTGTGCCAATAATTAACATTTACACAGCCCGACACAAGTGCAATCATTCGGAACAGAAATAAATTAATAAGTTACTAACTTACCTACAGTATTTCATATGTTTCATGGATCAGTTCGAGGCCATTGTGCATTTCACTATCGATGGTGAAAGCATCTAGGCCCCTAGTTGGGTTTCGATGATTAATGACAATACGAGATTACTATGACTAACGTGTGTTTTGCAGAGGCAATTAAGTTAGGTCATGGTAATGGCAATTGATTGGGAAATCATGGTTGTCATGTCCCTATGATGGAAATCATTTTGTTTTTCAACGGATGAATGACAAGGTTAAGGATGGACTTGTTGAGTTCATAAACCCAGGGTCCCTCGGGTATCGGCTTCCACACCAAGGCTCAGCCCAGGAGGACGGCCTTCTTTTCTTCTGGACTGGCCCAAGAGTCTAAGTTCAATAGACCGGAGCACTCGCTTCAGGCCCTGGCTGCCTTTGGCCCATCTTTCTGACTAGAGCACTAGCTTAGGCTCAGGCCAACTCCGAATGGCCTCTCCGATCGGAGCACTAGCGTCAGGCCCCAGCCGCCTTGGCACAGCCTCCACCCAGAAAGCCTAACCCAAGGACTGCCTCCGACCCTGACCCCGTGTCTCTGACTAGGGTTCATAGAAAACCCTACCCATCGCTATTTTCTAACTGACGCACCAGTACTAACTGGGGCCATCCGACTGGGGACGCCCGCTCGGAAAGAACCAGAAGGCATACTAAGGAAGGCTAGACAGGGCTCGCAAGTCAAACCACGGCACTAGGGACCATACCCTACGGAACTGTATTTTATGAACCGCCCTACCACAAACAGTATTGTAGGCGCCGACATTTACCTCTACAGTATTATAGGCGCCGGTCAAAAACACCCGAATGGTAAGACCCCCCACATGCCTCCAGGCATCGACAGTATTGTGGGCACCGGAATTTACCGTACCAGGCGAACATAGTAAAGCCATGCCTCCAGTCAACGAGATAGTATTTTTGTAGGTACTGATGTCCTCTAGTCTTGAAGAAAGCAGCTCAACCTCCCACATATACCTGACATTCTGCAGTGACATCAACAGTATTGCGGGTGCCCACCATTGTCCCATCCCCATCGGCATGGGCAACAAGGCTTAGAAACGCCCGTACTCTCTCTCACTCACTTGTAAGGCCATCCCCTTCTTCTATAAAAGGGGATGTGCTCCCTCCAAACACAAGGCAGTTAACCCAAGTCGACTTCTTCAAGTTCAGGTTTAGGGTTTGACACTTCGTTCATAGCATAACTCCTATCGATCTTGGCCCTTCCGACCGGACCGACCGTACACCCCTCATTTCTCCTTCTTGTTTGTAACCCCACTATAGACTTCGAGCACCTAGGCTCGAAAATAAAGTCACCAACAAACCCACACTGGACGTACGGCACGTTGCCTGAACCAATCTAAATCCTGTGTCATTGAGTGCTAGGCCACCTCCGATCACAACATACAGCAAAACTACAAATATTTACTAGTTGGTCACTTTATGTACCGACAGTTGGCGCCGTTCGTGGGGAAAAAGCTGTACGTTCAACACTTTTTTGGTAATTGGATGGCCCGTTTCTCCGCCACCCCTACCATGGCGAGTTTGGGCGATACGATTCACTATGGCTCAATGGAATTTCCCACACTCACGCCCACCGAGATGTGGGTTCCACCCATCTTCGAGCCTTCCCAGGCCTTCCGCTTTGGAAGGCTGGACTTCATCGTCGACTGGCTCGGCGTACTCCACCTCCGTGAGGAGGCGCACATTCTGGCACTCATCGAAGGGGCGTCCTCCATCGACTCTAGGACGCGCGACATCAACGACGCGGCATCTGCGCTTCTATATGAGCAAACTCTCTGCTCAAACCTCACTATAAGTAATACGCGTACTGGTACTCACTCTTTATTACTATCCCTAATCGAGTACCCGAAGAGACTGTGTCATCCACGCCGCAAACACCGCACGACTGGTTCCCCTACGGCCTCACGTCCTCTACATATACGTATGCCTAGGGACTCCGAAGGGTGCTGGTGCCTTTCCCACTCACGTCCAAATTCATGGGAATGGCAGGCCATGCTCCTGCCACATCCCATGAACCCTTAAATGGTGAGGGCATGAGCAATGATTCCAGCATCGCTGACATGGCACCACGCCACTATCCGTCCTAGGAGTGCGCCATGGTGGACGCTCCGAGACAGCCACCAGTGGTTGTGGAATCTACATAGACTCACACCCCTCCGAACCCACGTGCGGAGGCCCTCGCGTCTGCTCAAGCGCACGCCAAGGAATTGCGACAATGGTGGTAGAACCAGCTGCCGCTTGTGCCAGCTCAGTCGGCCTAGCACGTTGCGCCCCACACGCATGGCCTGGCGGGTGGCACCTGGGGCCACGCCTGTCAGGTCCAACACGACATCATGAATGAGGGAAACGATGTCCCACAATTCACCTGGGCTAGCCAGAACAATGCTGCTACAGCGATGCTTCTATGCGGTGTTCCCGAGCCTATTGACCCTCAGGAGCGGGCAGTCTACCAGAACCTCCAGGTTTTAGTAGAAGCCACCGCCGTCCAATAGGCGGAAAGCTCCACGTCATGACCCCGACGCATGCCCTCTCTCTCCCCACCAGGGGAACGGGGACACGCCAGATGGATTGCTCTGTTCATTCGCCACTATAGCCACCAGCACCAGCTCGGAGTGTGGTAGTCGTGCCACGGTCCGACCGGGTGCCTCCACCGCACCCACCATCGGTACACGAGCGGCCCGATCCACACTAGTATGCTCGTAGTGCTATCAGCGACTAGCATCGGTCCCAACGCAATAAAAATATCCACCATACGGCAGCAGGTGCCATGAATCCCGGCCAAACCATCGAGGGAACCGGCGAAACGTGCCTCAGGCACAGTTGCTGGCCGAATGACCGGAACCATAGCCCCGAGGGCCTAGGGCCTCAGGCCTTCAACTAGCGCATCCAGAAAGCGCCGTTCCTGCAGCATTTTTGGCCGCCCACCAACATCACCAAATACACTAGGGAGACAAACCCAGGCATTTGGCTTGAAGACTTCTGGCTCGCCTGTTGGGCTAGAGGAATGGATGATGACTTCTTCATCATTCAATATCTTCCCATTTGCATGGGGGAACATGTTCGGGCGTGGCTCGAATTCCTTCCACACAACAGCATCTGCGACTAGGCGGACCTCAAGAGGGTCTTCGTCGGGAATTTCCAGGGGATGTACGTCCGACCAAGGAACTCCTGGGACCTCAAGAGCTATCAGCAAGAGCCCAGCGAGTCCCTATAGGATTACATCTAGAGATTCTCTCAATGATGTAACTCCCTCCCTGACATCGTCGACGTAGACATCATCAGCGCGTTCCTCTCTAGGACGAACTATGAGTCCCTTATCCACAAGCTTGGCTGCTTGAAACCCCATACCACCCACGACCTGCTTGATGTAGCCACCAACCATGCCTCCGGCGAGGAAGCGGTTGGAGCGATCTTCAGTGGAGGCCGGGACAAGGTCAAAGCCAAGCGCACGGACCTAGACGAGGGCCCCTCCACATAGAGGGGCAAGAAAAATAAAAAGGATCGGCGTCGGTCAAACAGCGCCCCGCTGGTCGTCGCGACCAATTGCATAGTAAAGTCGCCCCATCAGGGACTGCTTGACCACTTCAACAAACTCATCGACAGACCATGCCCCAACCATGCCTACCCTGTCAAACACCCCTACAAGGAGTGTGAACTCCTCAAACATTTCCTCTGACAAGCCGGTGGGCCAAAGGAGGGAGATGGCAAAGAGGCAGCACCCAAGAAGGGGGGTACGGCAGGCAAAGACGCGGATGACTTCCCTGACGCTGATGAATGTATCATGATCTTTGGCAGATCTGATGTCGTCTAGACCAAATGATAGCATAAGGTTCGCTATCGAGAGGCATGTGCTGCCGAATCGGCAATCCCCTCCTTCCTCAGCTGGTCGGAGTCTCCGATCACCTACGATCAGAGGGACCATCCCTCCCACATCGCAAGACCAAAACGCTATCTGCTCGTCGTCGACCCCATCATCCACAAGAAGTAGCTTACGAAGGTGCTGATGGACAGTGGCAATGGCCTCAACATCCTGTACATCGACACCCTCGATGCCATGCGCATCCCCCAATTGGAACTCCGCCCGACGGGCTCCCCTTCCATGAGGTAATCCTGGGAGCACAGGCATACCCACTCGGGCAGATCGATCTGCTCGTCACGTTCGGCAGCTGAGCCAACTTCCGCTCAGAGGTCCTCACCTTCGAGGTAGTGGACTTTCTAGGGTCCAACCATGCCATCTTGGAGCGGCCATACTACACGAGATTCATGGCAATCCCCAACTACACCTACCTCAAGTTGAAGATGCCGGGACCAAATGGCATCATCACTATGAGCAGCGTGTTCTCACATGCCCTCACGTGCGACCATGAACACTATGAGCTCACCACTGTGGTCGTCAACTCGTCCGAGCTCCCGTGGCTCGGGGAGTCATCGGCTCTAGCAGCCCCAGACTGTAACCAACCAACTTCCTCGTCGGCCTTCCGCCCGCTAAAAGAAACTAAGACGGTGGGAATCGACCCCACCAACCCAACCAAGACAGTTCGGATCAGGACCCAGCTCCTGGCCAAATAGGAATGCGAGCTCGCTGACTTCCTACGCGATAATCATGATGTTTTCGCATGGCAACCGTCTGACATGCCAGGGATACCCCGGCAGGTTGCCGAGCACGCACTATGCCTTGCCCCAAGTTCTAAACCTGCCAAACAATGCATGCGTTGCTTCAATGATGAAAGGCATAGGGCCATAGGTGAGGAAATCACCAAACTCCTAGCAGCCGGGTTCATCAGGGAGGTCTTCCATTCTGACTGGCTCGCCAATCCAGTCCTAGTCAGAAAGAAGACCGGGAAGTGGAGAATGTGTGTCAATTATACTAGACTTAATAAAGCATGTCCAAAGGATCATTTCCCATTACCATGCATAGACCAGATAGTTGACCCCACCTCAGGTTGCGAAATCCTCTCCTTTCTGGATGCCTACTCAGGCTATCACTAGATCACGATGAACGAGTCCGATCAGCTCACAACCTCGTTCATCACCCCATATGGTTCGTACTGCTATGTCACCATGCCTTTTGGTCTGAAGAACGCTGGCGCCACCTACTAAAGGTGCATGCAGCAATGCTTCACCGACCAAATCGACCCGCTCGACTAGCCCGATCAGGCCGAGCGGCCAAAACCAACGATCACCGTCTATGTTGATGACATAGCAGTCAAAATGGCACAAGCTTGCTACCTGATCGCGAACTTGGCCACAACGTTCACAAACCACAGAAGGTTCAACATCAAGCTGAATCCCAAAAAATGTGTTTTTAGGGTTCCAAAGGGGAAACTACTCGGATACATCATATCCGAGCGTGGCATCGAAGCCAACCCTGAAAAGATCACGTCCATCTCCAACATGGGCCCCATATGCAATGTCAAGGGCATGTAGAGGCTCACAGGTTGCCTGGCTATCCTAAGCCACTTCATCTCCCGGCTTGGCGAACGGAGGATGCCACTCTATAGGCTCCTCAAAAGGACGGACACCTTCATCTAGACTAAGGAAGCCCAGCAGGCTCTCGAAAGCCTCAAAACGTCCCTAACGTCGGCCCCAATCCTTGTCACTCCCGAGCGGGGAGAACCCCTCCTCGTTTACGTTGTGGCAAGTAACCATGTGGTGAGTGCTGCCCTGGTCATAGAGAGGGAGGAACTAGGACACCAGCTCAAAGTGTAGCGACCCGTATACTTCATCGGAGAAGTGCTTACCGACCCCAAGGTCCGGTACCCCCAGGTGCAGAAACTCCTATATGCCATACTAATGGCAACCAGGAAGCTCCTACACTACTTCACTGACCATGAAGTCACGGTCATCACTTCTTACCCACTGGAGACATCATCCACAACCGCGATGCCACGGGATGAATTTCCAAGTGGGCTCTTGAACTCATGGGCCACGACATCATATATACCCCCCGCACCGCTATTAAGTCTCAGGCTCTCGCGAACTTTGTCGCCGAATGGATGGAGGTCCAGCTACCAATTCTAGACGTCACCCATGAATACTGGACAATGTACTTCGATGGGTCCGTAATGGCGCCTGGCTCGGGAGCTAGAGTGGTTCTGATCTCCCTAGATGGGAGTAGGCTCTGTTATGCCATCCGCCTCCACTTCTCAGCTTCAAACAATGCCACGGAATATGAGGCCCTTATCAATAGACTCCGCATCGCCATTGAGCTCAGCGCTACTTGACTCTATGTCCGTGGTGACTCAGAACTAGTCATTGATCAGGTCATGAAGGAGTCCTCCTGCAAAAGCCCCCTCATGATGGCATACTGCCAAGAGGTGTGCAAGCTCAAGGACAAATTCTAGGGGATCAAACTGCATCACATCCCTCGAAGGGACAACGATGCCGCTGATTTCCTCGCAAAACTGGCCACCAGGCAGGATCTAACCCCAAGCGGGGTCTTCATCAACGACATCCATGAGCCATCCGCTCACATCTTGGAAGATCCAACCTAGACGCACCCTGATGCCCAACCAGCACCCGAGGGCTCTGACCCCAGTACCTCTACATCACCCGCAAGCATCGCTGTATTGGTGCCTAGTCAAACCGATTGGCGAGTACCGATACTCGCCTACATCCTCGAAGAGGTTCTCCCGCCCGAAAGGACGGAGGCCCGACGAATCGCTCGATGCACCAAAACCTTCATCGCACTCGGTGACAAGCTCTACAAATGGAGTCCATCAGGGATACTCATGAAGTGTATCCTCACCAGCTAAGGGAAGGATCTCCTCCTTGAGGTTCATGCTGGCATTTGCGGGCATCATGCGGCCCCAAGGTCGCTGGTCGGAAAAGCCTTTTGCCAAGGTTTTTACTGGCCCACCGCACTACGAGATGTAGAGGAAGTCATTTGTAGGTGTGAGGGATGCCAGTTCTACGCCCGGCAAACCCATTTGCTGGCACAAGAGCTCCAAACCATCCCTATCACCTGGCCATTCGCGGTCTGGGCCTCAACATGGTAGGACCCCTCAAAAAGGCCCCAAGTGGCTTCACTCACCTACTCATAGTGGTCGACAAATTCACCAAGTGGATAGAGGCCAAACCCATCACCAACATCCGGTCGAAGGAGGCAGTCAAGTTCTTCCTTGACATCATCTACCAATTCGGTGTTCCCAACTGTATCATCACTGACCACGAGACTAACATCACCGAGAAGAAGTTCCTAAACTTCAGCGATGGATACGGCATTAGGATTGACTAGGCCTCGGTCGGACATCCATGAACTAATGGTCAGGTCGAACGTGCCAATGGCATGGTCCTCCAAGGACTTAAGTCACGCATCTTTGACCGACTCAACAAATATGCCAGGCGATGGTTTGCAGAGGTCCCAGCGATCCTTTGGAGCCTATGAACGACCCAAACCGATCCATCGGATTCACACCCTTCTTCCTGGCTTACGGAGCCGAGGTAGTGTTGCCCTCTGACCTCGACCATGGCGCACCGAGAGTGAAAGCTTTCGACCATGACCGAGTCGCGGAGGCCCAACAAGACACAGTCGACCTACTCGAAGAGGCCCGTGAAGCAACCGTCATCCACTCCACTCGCTACCAACAAACCCTCCGCAGGTACCACGAAAGGAAGATTAGAGGAAGGATTCTCGAAGTCAGCGACCTCGTACTCCGGACGACCCAATCAACAAAGGAAAAACACAAGCTTTCTCCGCCATGGGAAGGACCCTATATGATAACCAAAGTAGTCCGACCGGGCACCTATCGACTAGAGGACAACAACGGTAACCTTCTCAACAATACTTGGAACATTGAACAGCTATGTCATTTTTCCCCTAAATTTGGTCTAAACCACTTTTTTGTTAAGACACGCTCCCGTAAGAGCACCCCTACCCAAAACACTTTTAGCCCGGGTCGCTCGGGGGGCTCCATGTACAATATTACCTCTCTTTTTACTATCGCATGATAAAGTAACTGTGTCCCCAAATAGAAACACATTCCATTCCCTGTGTTTTCCTTACTTAACTCTATTCTTATTCCCAACCAAATACACCCCACCTTTTCCTACGGTTATGAACAGCTGAACCTCACGGGCCACGCTTCGGGCTCACAAGGTCATAGCCTATGAAACAAATGGGCAGGCACGAGAAAGAAAGGATAAAAACAAAAGTTTTGCTAAACATAGGGAACGAATATCGTGGTTCGGTCATAAGGACAGCATGGATGTGTTCATTAATACATACAGTTCACACAAGGGCTAAACCACGATTGACAAGCATAGGTACTGGTCGAACATTTCCGACTGGAGCTCTTTGAACTCCGTCACTCCAGTCATGCAGGCCCCACCACATGAAATCTCCGTCGAGAGACAACTAGACCCTCCTGAGTCGATCAATTCACTTAGGATAAGCACCTGAGATATAGGTAGGAAGCGAAGGGGCGCCCCATGCGGGCCATGCCGACTCTGTCTCGAATGATGAGCACAGGTCCTGATCGGACATTTCTGACTGAAGCGCTCTGAACCCCATCTCTCAGGTCATCAAGGTAAGCATAAGTTCATGAAACACAAAACTGTTCATGCAAGGGCTAACCCACGATTGACAAGCATAGGTCTCAGTCGGACGTTTCTGACTAGAGCGCTCTGAACCTCATCACTCTAGTCGTCAAGGTAAAACATTATCAAAACCCCTCTATTTCAATTTAAAACATTCATACATCCATATGCACATTTCATACCATACACCTGAACCCCCTAGACGGTTAGGGCATGAACTGCCGATGGCTTGGGAACTAAGCATCGCACGTGCAGCGAAATGCACCAAAACGCTCCGTGTTGCACCACGAAGCAGTGGCTTGCCTCATTTGACATGAGCAACCAAATAGAGCTAGGGGAGAAAATCGTAGATGAGCACAGTGCGGCCTTTGCCCAATCTGGCAAACTGGGTGATCTCAACCTTCTTATTCGATCCTGAACCTCTCACCAAGCCCACAGAATCTCCATCGAAGGGGAGGCCGTCAGGCCACCCGGGTCGGTCTATGGAACGACCTAGGCATCTGTCGGGCTGTAGGTAAAGGAGTAGTGGAATGTCATAAGAGGGCTATGCCGACCCCGTCATGAACGACAAACCTAGATTCCACTCGATCACACCCATTAGCAAGCTCACCAAGCTAGTCGTTCGAGCCCAAGCGATTGGGACAGGCGACGAAACTCAGCCCCATCGGTTGTGAGGAACCAGATGGGGTAGCGCAAAAATGACTCATAGCCCCCACAAAGGCCTGACAGGGCTCAGGGGTTTAAATGCCATGGGACCACGACTCTGAATTCGCGTCGACGGTATAGGCGACATCTGGCTATGGCTTGGGACCATGACTCCTTAACTCACATCAACGGGATAGGCGACATCCGGCTATGGCTTGGGACCATGACTCTTTAACTCACGTCGATAGGATTGGCGACATCCGGCTATGGCTCCTGGGACCATGACTCCTAAACTCGCGTAATGGCTTCAAACGGCTTCACTAACTAAAACTAACTCTCTCTCGATCCATGGCGAGCACCGATGCCTAGGTCCGATCATGACTCTGCCTCACCCAATCCCATAGCATGCATCGACGCCAAAAGATCAGTGAGCTCTGACACAACCAAACCGAACTAGCTCCACCCACGGCACGCACCGACGCCTGGGTCCGATCATGACTCCGCCTCACCCGATCCCACGGCGTGCAATGATGCCGCGGTTTAACAAAATTCTATCTCAAACTAAAAAACATGCATACACGCCTGCTAAGACAACACCCTAGCCGGTTCGGCCCGAACCACCTAGGGCTCGGGGGCTACACCCATGGGTGCGCTCACGCGCACCCGCTGACAAAACAAAAAAAACATCCCCCATTGACAAAACTCAGAAACACTCCTAGCCGGTTCGGCACGAACCACCTGAGGGCTCAGGGGCTACACCCATGGGTGCACTCGCGCGCACTCGCCGGCAAGACAAAAATCCCCTGGATGATTCTACCCAAATCACTCGGGGGCTCAGGGGCTCCTGTCGGGTTCATAAACCCGGGGTCCCTCGGGTACCGGCTTCCATGCTAGGACTCGGCCTAGGAGGACGGCCTTCTTTTCTTCTGGACCGGCCTAAGAGTCTAAGTTCAATAGACCGGAGCACTCGCTTTAGGCCCTGGCCGCCTTCAGCCCATCTTTCCGACTAGAGCACTAGCTCAGGCTCAGGCCAACTCCGAACGGCCTCTCTGATCAGAGCGCTAGCGTTAGGCCTCGGCCGCCTTGGCATAGCCTCCACTTAGAAGGCCTGACTCAAGGACTGCCTCCGACCCTGACCCCATGTCTCCGATCGGGGTTCATAGAAAACCCTGCCCATCGCTATTTTCCGACTACGCGCCAGTACCGACTGGGGCCATCCGACCGGGGACGCCCGCTTGGAAGGAACCAGAAGGCGTACTAAGGAAGGCAAGATAGGGCTCGCAAGTCAAACCATGGCACTAGGGACCATACCCTGTGGAACAGTATTTTACGAACCGCCCTGTCACAAACAGTATTGTAGGCGCCGACATTTACCTCTACAGTATTGTAGGCGCCGGTCAAAAACACCAGAATGGTAAGACCCCCCACGTGCCTCCGGGCATCGACAATATTGTGGGCACCAGAATTTACCGTACCAGGCGAACATGGTAAAGCCATGCCTCTAGTTGGCGAGACAGTATTTTTGTAGGTACCGACGTCCTCTAGTCTTGAAGAAAGCAGCTCAACCTCCCACATGTACCTGACATTCTGTAGTGACATCAACAGTATTGCGGGCGCCCACCATTGTCCCATCCCCATCGGCGTGGGCAACAAGGCTTAGAAACGCCCGTACTCTCTCTCTCTCACTTGTAAAGCCATCCCCTTCTTCTATAAAAGGGGATGTGCTCCCTCCAAACATAAGGCAGTTAACCCAAGTTGACTTCTTCAAGTTCATGTTTAGGGTTGGACACTTCGTTCATAGCATAACTCCTGTCAATCTCGGTCCTTCCGACTGGACCAACCATACACCCCTCATTTCTCCTTCTCGTTTGTAACCCCACTACAGACTTCGAGCACCTGGGCTCGGGAATAAAGTCACCAACCGACCCACACTGGACGTAGGGCACGTTGCCTGAACTAGTCTAAATCCCATGTCATTGAGTGCTAGGCCACCTCCGATCACAACGTACAACAAAACTACAAATATTTACTAGTTGGTCACTTTCTGTGCCGCTAGGACTACTTCTAAGTGTTGTTTGGTGTTGAAGAGACACTTAGAGTAGTTTAGGACTTTGTTTTTTTTTCCTTTGGCCATACTATTAAGGGGGTATGGACTAGTAGCTTGACCTAGCTGAGTCTAGTGGGTTAGGTGTGGTGCACACTTGTCAAATCTAGCACTAGGTAGCTCAGGAGTAGCCCAAAGATCAATTGGAGTGAACTTCATTCACATATGATTTCGAGTTGGAAGTGAATGGAGGGTCAAATGTTGACCGGATGCTGAACCGGTTGAGACCGGACGCTGGCAGTAGAGTTCAGTCAATTCATTTCATCAAGGAGAAGTCATCTGGTTGCGACCAGATGCTGAGCGAAAAGTGACTGAACACTGGGTGCCAGAGTCTGGTCAACTCTGGTAAGGTTCCAAAGAGGGAGAATCCTAATTGGACGCGTCCGATCAGTGCTGACCGGACGTTGGTCAGGTTTTAGTTACTGACCGGACGCTGAATAGTTAAGTGACTGGACTCTTGGTGCTAGTGTCCGGTCAACATTAGTAAGGTTCTAGAGAGTAGTTTTTGTCACCAAACGTGTTCGGTCAGTGCTGATCGGACGCAGGTCAGACTCTGGTCACAACTTAATAGCTCTATGGTGGGGATAACTAACCAGAGCGTCTGGTCACTTTGACTAGAGCATCCGGTCACCCCGTAGAGTGCTGACACAACCTCCTATCGGTTCATTTTGAATGAGGGGGCATAAATACTTCCTCTATTCATCCAAGGGAGGTCTCTTGCCCATTTGATCAGCTGAGAAACACCTTTCAGAGTGCTTTGGAGAGCAAGAGCCAAGTGAGGTGATTGAGATTTAAGAATCCAAGATTAAGGCCTCATTAGTGCAAGGAGAGTAGCAAGTGTGCATCCACCCTTCTCATTAGGCTTGTTATGGTCAAGTGAGAGTCCGTGCTTGTTACTCCTGGTGATCGCCATCACCTAGATGGCTTGGTGGTGATCGAGAGTTTGGTGATCATCCGGTGGAACTTGTGGATGACCCAACTCAAGTTGTGAGCGGTTGTGGGTGATTCACCATGATGGAGTGTCGAAGAATCAACCCATAGAGAGCACTTGATCCTTGCATGGATCAAGGGGGAGCTACACCCTTGCTCGGGTGCTCCAACGAGGACTAGTGGGGAGTGGTGACTCTCCGATACCTCGGCAAAATATCACCATGTTCCTTCTCCTCTCTTTAGTTTAAGCATTTACATTTGAGCAATTCAATTCTTGTCTTTACATTCTTAGAATTGTCATGCTAGAGTAGGATTAGAACTTAGGTTGCAAAACTTTTGTGTAGTAGAATATTAGAAACACATTCTAGGCACAAGGGGTGAAGTGGACTAAGTGTAGGGTTTAATTATTGCAAAGAATTTTAGAATTAGCCCAATTCACCCCCCCCCCTCTTGGGCATCTAGAACCTTTCAATTGGTATTGGAGCCTTGTGCTCACGTATTTAGGCTTAACCGCCTAGAGAAAGATGTCCCACGGGGATGGACCTCCTCCCATCTTTGAGGGAGATGATTTTATTTATTGGAAAATCCATATGGAGGCTTATTTAGAAACTCTAGATGCTGGAATTCTTAGAGCCACCTCTCAAGGCTTCCCAAAACCTAGGGATCCCACACACCTTCAAGGCGATGAGGTCAATTATGAGAAATGGAATGCAAAGGCTAGAAAAACCATCTTTAGAGGCCTTTGCAAAGATGTGTTTAACCGTGTGCGAAACCACAAGGACGCCCATGCACTATGGTTGGATATTTATGTGCTCCATGAGGGAACAAAGAGTGAGCATGAGGAACGCTATCATCTTGTCATGAAAAAGCTTAATTCTTTCGAGATGCTTCCTAAAGAAAGTGCAAATAAAATGTACTCATGCTTAATTATTCTTGTAGAGGAAGTTAATGGGCTTGAACTTACACAAATGCAACCATCCGATGTTGTAAGAAAGATCTTGAGTGTCCTCCCCATTGACAAATATGGACATATTGTTACTGTGCTTCATAAAGGTGATCTTTTCACCGCTACACCAACTCAAATCTTGGGAAAGATCAATTCTCATGAGACGTATATGCACATCATACCACAAGATGGCTCTTCTTCTACCAAGAAGAAAGACAAAGACCTAGCATTCAAGGCTAGCCAAGAGAAGGGCAAAGCAAGAGTTGAGTATGAGAGCTCAAGTGATGATGAGATTGATGATGCAAGTCTTGCTCTCATGGTGAGAAGAACCACCAAGATGCTAAAGAAGCTCAACAAGAATGGTGTCAAGTTTCATGGCAAGAAAAAGAAGTTCTTCACTAGCAATAGAAGGAAGCCAATCTCAGAGATGGATTGCTTTGTCATCTAGCACATCAATGCCCCAAGCCAAAGAAAGATAAATACAAGAAGAAGAACAAGGGCAAGAAAAATGACTCAAGTGATGAAAATGAAGATGAGAAGAAGAAAAACAAGCCATACAAGAAGAAGGATGGCTAGATGAAGGATTTCCACAAGAAGAAGAAAAATGGCAAGGCATACATCGTCGGTGATTGGCTCACGGATATTGATCATCCAATGATGATAGTGAGAATGAGAAGGTGGCTGCTATTGTGATTGACTCTTCATCATCTTCACCGACATCACCGCTACCATCCTCTACACACCTATGCCTTATGGCTAAGGGTGAACGAAAGGTATCAAATGATGATGATAGTAGTGGTGATGATCTACAATGATGATAGTGATAGTGATGATGATGAATTTGAATCACCTTGATATGATGATCTTGTTAAATTGCCAAATCAATACACTAAGATCATTAGAAAGTTAAGAGCTAAGAATGAAAAGCTACAACTTAAGAATGACTCTCTTTTAGCTAAATGTGACATAGCGGAAAAGGCTAGTGTTGAGCTTAGAGAAGCAAATGATGCTATGTCATCCAAACTCAAGGAGCTCAAATCTTCTAAGAAAGAGCTTAAAGAAAAACATGATAAACTTGAAGGGATACATAATGAGCTCATCACTAGCTACAATATGCTAAAAGAAGAATATACAAATCTCAAGATCAATCATGATAATCTTGTTGTCTCTAATGAGCTATTATCCAATGAGACACATGATGCTACTAACCAAGTTGTTAAGATTGATATAGCTACATCATGTGATGATTTGATCATTGAGAGCATTGAGCAAGGTTCTAGTAGCAAAGGCAAGCAAGTGGTTGAGTCCGACAACTATGATGAGTATGTCAAGATCAAGAATGAGAATGAGAAGCTTAAGAAATATCTTGAAAAGCTATCAACCACCAACACTATTGTGATAGAGAACCTTGACCATGATAGTGATCTAATTCTTGAGAATAAGAAGCTCAAAGAAGAGAACAAGAGACTCAAGAAGGAGAAAAATCATGATGAGCTCAAAGAGGAGAACAAGAAGCTCAAGCTAGAAAAAGAACATCTCAAGACCGGGTTGAGCAAATTCACAAGAGGTCAACATCTTCAAAGTGAGCTACTAATGAACACCATCATGAAGATGGATAGAAGTGGAATTTGGTATTTGGCAAATCAAGAGAAGAAGGCTCAAGCTCAACAACAACACAAATCAAAGCCAAAGCCAAAGAGGTGTTTTGAGTGTGGACAAGAAGGTCACTTTGACCATGACTATCAAACTCCACCACCATAACCCTTGCCCAAGCATGCTAGACCCTTTGCTTTCAATGTTCATTACATGCTTAGAAAGGACTCTAATGGAAAAATGAAAGTTATGTTCTTAGGACCTCCCAACAAGAATAGGCCTAAGAAAATTTGGGTTGCAAAGTCACTTGTTGAGAAAGTCAAGGGACCTCAACAAGTTTGGGTCCCTAAACAAGCTTGATCTCTTATGTGTAGGTGAACTACAAGACTGGTAGAAGTCATTGGGTAATTGACAGTGGTTGCACTCAACATATGACCGGTGATCCTCGTATGTTCACCTCACTAGATGAAGAAGTTGATGGTCAAGAAAGAATTACATTTGGTGACAATTCAAAGGGCAAAGTCAAAGGATTAGGCAAAGTGACAATATCAAATGATCATTCAATCTCAAATGTGCTATATGTTGCTTCTTTGAGTTTCAACTTGCTATCTGTTGGACAATTGTGTGATCTTGGCTTCCAATGCTTGTTTACCGAGAAGGAAGTGGTTGTACCTAAGAAAGATGATGATCAAGTTATATTCAAGGGATTTAGATACAACAACCTATATCTAGTGGATTTCACCTCTGAAGATGCTAACTTGAAGACATGCCTATTCACCAAAACATCACTTGGGTGGCTATGGCATAGAAGACTTGCTCATGTTGGGATGAGCTTAGGGTTGAAGGATGTAAAATTTGAGAAGGACAAGCTTTGTAGTGCATGTCAAGCTGGCAAACAAGTTGCAAACACTCATCCTACAAAAGCTTTCATGTCAACAACAAGAGTGCTAGAGCTCCTTCACATGGACTTATTTGGACCAACAACTTACAAGAGATTGGGAGGAAATCTTTATTGTCTTGTGATTGTTGATGACTACTCTAGATATACAAGGGTGTTCTTCCTTCATGACAAGACCAAAGTTGCATCTTGTTTTAAGAAGTTTGCCAAGAGAGCACAAAATGAGTTTGAAGTGAAGCTCAAGAAGATAAGAAGTGATAATGGAAAAGAGTTTGACAACACAAACATTGAAGCCTATTGTGATGAAGTTGGAATCAAGCATGAGGTCTCTGCAACATACACTCCTCAACAAAATGGTGTAGTTGAAAGAAAGAACCGGACACTCATTACGCTTTCAAGAACAATGCTTGATGAGTACAACACACCCGAAGCTCTATGGGCAGAAGCTATCAACACCGCATGCTATACATCCAACCGCCTATTCCTTTAAAAGTTTCTTGGCAAGACACCTTATGAGTTGCTCAATGGGAAGAAGTCAGGCGTCTCATTCTTCCGAGTGTTTGGTTGCAAATGCTACATCTACAAGAAGCGGCAATATCTAGGGAAGTTTCAAAGATGTTGTGATATTGGTTTTCTTGTCGGCTACTCATCAAAGTTCAAAGCATATCGAGTATTTAATCATGCCACCGGCTTGGTTGAAGAAACATATGATGTGATGTGGAATTTGATGAATCTAACGACTCCCAAGGAGCACATGAGAATCTTGATGATGTAGGTGATGAACCATTAAGGGAGGCTATGAAGAACATTCTAGTTGAAGACATCAAGCCTAAAGACGATGAAGATGATGTACAAGTGATTGATCCACCATCTTCATCAAATATGCCACAAGATGGTGATAAAGATGGGAGAGTAGAAAATGAAGATACTCATATCTCTCATGATCAAATGGTGGCACAAGAACAAGATGTTGATGCTCCACAACCTCTGCCTCAAGTGGTTGATAGAAGAAATTCACCTCTACTACAAGCTCATCCACAAGATCTCATCATAGGGAGTCTTTCAAAGGGTGTAATGACTCGATCTCAAAAACTTGCTTCATTTATTGAACATCACTCTTTTGTCTCTTGTGTTGAACCTAAGAATGTAGAAGCTCTTCAAGATTTGGATTGGATCAATGTCATGCATGAACAATTGAACAACTTAATTCACAATGAAGTTTGGACTCTTGAAGAGCGACCACAAGGTGCAAGAGTCATTAGAACAAAGTGGGTGTTCCATAACAAGCAAGATGATCAAGGCGTTGTAGTGAGGAACAAGGCAAGACTAGTTGCAAAGGGGTTCTCTCAAGTTGAAGGGTTTGATTTTGGAGAGGCCTTTGCACCAGTTGCAAGACTTGAAGCCATTCATATCCTCCTTGCATATGCATCGCATCATGAAATGAAATTATATCAAATGAATGTTAAAAGTGCATTTTTAAATGGCTTTATAAATGAACTAGTCTATATTGATCAACCTCCTAGGTTTGAAGACCCTAGATATCCTAATCATGTTTATAGGTTGTCCAAGGCGCTATATAAAGCAAGCCCCAAGAGCTTGGTATGAACGCCTTTGGGATTTCCTCATTGAGAAGGGCTTCACCATTGGGAAGGTCGATACCACACTATTCACTAAGAAGCTTGATGGAGAAATCTTCATTTGTCAAGTATATGTTGATGATATCATCTTTGGATCATCAAATGAAGATTATTGCAAAGAGTTTGGTGAATTGATGTCGAAGGAGTTCGAGATGTCAATGATTGGAGAGCTTATATTCTTTCTTGGTTTTCAAGTCAAGCAAATAAGAGAAGGGGTTTTCATCTCCCAAGAAAAGTATACCAAGGATCTTCTCAAGAGGTTCAATATAGATGAATGTAAGCCAATCAAGACACCAATGCCATCTAATGGACATCTCGACCTAGATGAGGGAGGTAAAACGGTTGATCAAACTCTCTACTGCTCTATGATTGGTAGCTTATTATATTTGACCGCATCTAGGCCCGACATCATGTTTAGTGTGTGTATGTGTGCTAGATTTCAAGCTAATCCTAAGGAAGCTCATTTCATAGCCATTAAAAGAATCCTTAGGTACCTTAAGCACACACTAAGCATTGGTCTTTGGTATCCCAAAGGAGCTAGATTTCAATTAGTTGGCTATTCCGATTTAGATTATGCCGGTCGCAAAGTCGATAGAAAAAGCACATCCGGAGGTGCCATTTGCTTGGTAGATCACTTGTGTCTTGGTCCTCCAAGAAGCAAAATAGTGTGGCTTTGTCCACCGCCGAAGCGGAATACATTGCCATGGGTGCTTGTTGTGCACAAATACTTTACATGAAGCAAACTTTGTTAGACTATGGTGTACTTCTAGAAAAGGTACCACTTTTGTGTGATAATGAGAGTGCGGTAAAGCTTGCTAATAATCTAGTTCAATACTCTTGCACCAAGCACATAGATATCCACCATCACTTTCTTAGAGATCATGTGGCTAAGAATCATATTTCACTAGAAGGTGTAAGGATCGAGGATCAATTGCTGGATATCTTCACTAAACCGCTAGATGAGGCAACATTTTGTCAGTTGAGGAATGAGCTCAACGTGCTTGATTTTAGTAACTTCACTAGAAAATGAGCTTGTGTTGTCCCTTGCATTGCATTGTAATATACAACATGTTTAATTTTTTGGTAATGCATTTAGGGCTTGTCTAACATGGTTAAGATGACCGCCCAAAAGTGTGTGAAGAAGCATGACCTTGGATCAAACTTGACAAGCAACTAGAATTACTTTCAAGTATTGCATTGCATATACATGTGTGTTGTTTTGTCGTTTCCTTTCAATTACAGTTTTATAGCCTATTTTCTTAAAAAGAATTATAGCCTAAGGCAAAATACTTTGAAAAAATTGAGGGTTTGAAAGAGGTCACTCACATCAGTCCCAATTGGTGTTTATTTGGGTCTTATTGAAGTTGGGACTTGATTGAAAATAGGCAACATGAAGGAACATTGAAGATTTGCTGAAAAAGGGTGACCGCACGCTGCACAGGACTCTAGATTCCAGCGTCCGGTCAGTTCACAAGAGGTGAACAGAAGCGTAAAGGAGTGACCGGATGCTAAAACAGTGATCTTCCTACATCCAGTTAGAAGGTGGTCCTACGTCCGGTCAAGCGAAGAAGATGAATACAGGATTGACCGGACTCTGGCTACGTCTGGTCAAGGACAACCGGATGCATCCGGTCGCAACTTGAGGGGATTTGGACCTCATTGTTATCGATCGGACTCTGGGTGGCAGCGTCCGGTCGTTGCCACCGGAGCGTCCGATCAGTAAAAATCATGCAGTTCTAGGACTCTTTCTCCATTCCTTATCCATCACGTTAGGGGGCCACCTTATAACCATGCCAGTGTTTAAGGCCACGTCCCGCAACCACCCACACCAACTTCGCTTGCTCCACCACATCGCCGCTTGCCCACGTCGCCTGCGGTGCCCGTGCTGCTCCTGCACCACCGCACGCTCCCACACCCGCGCCACTCCTGCACTACACCACCCATGCCACTCCCTCAAGGACACGCCTATGCCAATCCCACACTAATGTGCCCTAGCACCGCCATGCCTGTGCCTCTGCTCTATGCCGCCGAGCCCACAACAGCACTGTTGTGCTGACGTCAGTGCCGCCGCCTAATCCACACCGGAGCCCCAGCTGCCATCACTAGCGCCTCCATCGCCATGCCTACATTGCGTTGATTGGCCACCATGAGTATGGATCGAGGCCAAGCCTTAGAAGTGTCAGTTGATAGTTGTTTCTTATCCGTGATAGTAGTTCGCTTTAGCTCCAGCAAAGGCACATGTGAAGAATGCCGGAGGTGGTCAAGGTGATGAGGATCCGAGGTCTCCGCCTCGCCTATCTGTTGAGGTGAAAGGCAAGGTGAAGAAGCTTATGATGAAGAAGCGCAAGTTTGCAGATGCTGATACTAAGAGAGCAGCAGCAGTTGTAGCTACCGTAGAGTGTGTAGAGAGAGGAGGAGCTCAGAGTGGTGTTCGCATTGCAGACCAGCTTTCACTAGCTCAAAGGGCCACCGTCAAGCAGGTTGAGCATCGTCATGGTAGTCTAGCTAGGACTATCATGCTTAAGGGATGGTGTGTCATTTTGGAGGAGACTCAGCCTTAGGGGGAGCCACAGCAGCAGACACAGCTAGTAGAGCAGTCAAAGAGCACCCAACAGACTAAGCAGGTAGAGCAGACCAAGGAGATAGAGCTGGCAGCTCAGCCACAGTTACGCCGCTCTAGTCGTACTCGTGCTTAGGTGACACCAAGGCCTGAGACATAGAGGAGGGGTTCTTGTCCACCTCCTAGACCATAGGGTCTGCCTCCCATGGCTCACCTAGACTTGAGGGCAGCCATAGCCAAGCAAGTGCAGCAGCCCAGGTTCATGCAATTCAAGGACTAGTTTTCGCTGAGGCAGGATGAGCGTGCTTCAGAGGGATTCTATACACCACTACAGGAGGATTTTTATTAGGCATATCTCAACAGTGGTGTTGTTTTCATATCACAAAGGGTTTGCTCCATTGAGGCAATTGTAGCAGCAGTAGGAGAGCAGATCCTCCCTCACCTCTCTTACTTGCCAGGGTTGACAGACCTACTTGGACGGATAGGTAGATATGTTCCATCATGGGTCCATGAGTTCTACTCTTCATTGTGGATTGACCCAGGGCATAGGTTCATACACTTCACATTCAGAGGCCATGACTATAGGCTAATGAGCTCGAGGGTTAGAGAGATTCTTAGGATTCTAGAGTCACCCATTTGCCTACATGAGGTTTGCTACGGTCAGATAGAGCCTCCTAGATGCCCTCATGCTGGTCTTGTGCCTCCCACAGATCTGGTCCGACCTTGCTTCATAGAGCCTTTCAGTAAGGGGTCGAGTAGGACACCTAGAGACCTTACTCCTATAGTTAGATTGCTTGATGCTATCATGAGGAGGACCCTACTCCTGAGGATGTGTTATCGTGAGGGATTGACTCACATTCAGCTGTGGCAACTAAACTCTCTGATGCAGCAGACAGTGTTTGATATATGGGATGTCATTCTTTCTAAGATGGAGGATACACTTGTAGAGAGATTCAGAGGTCACAAACAGCTACCATATGCTCACTGGATCACATTCTTGATTCACAAGGCAGTTATAGTGAAGTCTCCTAAGACGATGGTAGAGTATACTAGTGCTACTACTAAGTTCCCTTCATATAACATGACCTAGATGCTTCGTCATAGCAGAGCAAGGACACCTAGTTAGCCGAGCCATCGCCTAGAGGTGCTAGAGACTGTAGCCCAGTAGGATGAGATCATTAGGGGCGTAGTAGTGATAGAGGAGGAGCAGCTAGATGCTCAGCAGGAGGGTATGGTCAAGAGCGACCCTAGTGATAGTTTGGATGATGACTACCAGGATATCCCTTAGATGCCTCCTCAATGACATGACAGTGAGGTCGGTGGCTCTAGCTCAGCTCCACCATAGCCACCACGGATAGGCCCCGCTCTACTTGCTATTCTTGAGCGGATGAGGTAGGATCAAGCACGCCAGGCCTAGGAGACCACAGTTGCCCTTGCACTAGTTTAGGCCTGACAAGATGAGTTTTAGAGATAGCAGCAGGCCATACAGCAGTAGCAGTAGGCCATGCAGTAGCAGTAGCTCCTGATCCAGTAGTAGTTATTTGGTTTTATGTAGCATGTCGTTACTGCTATTGGATCTGCACTACCATAGTTTACACCTTAGCTCGGCCAGCCTATCACCACTATAGTGACTCTAGCTTTATAGCCTAGTGCGCTTCAGAGTCAGGGATAGCCAGCTACATAGTTTGCTTCACCAACAGAGCAGGTGTCCTAGTGGTTTGCTTCACCAATGCTAGCCTAGGGTCCTTCCTTCGCACCTATTGTCATGGGCTTCACACTAGCTTAGAGTTCCTTAGTGCTTGTGACTGACACCCTAGTTTCTAGGAGCCTTGGTGCTACATTCAGTGAGTTGATAGGGCAGCCTATACTGCTAGAGTTGTGAGTCCCTACATCTTCCACAGTCGCTCCAGTTACTAGGACTATAGAGATGCTTCCTTCATCTATTGCATCATCAGAGCCACATGCTACAGTGATACCTATAGAGTCATAGGCCACACCGGTTCCAGAGTAGACCTAGACTGCTTTAGCTTCATTTCTAGCGATAGAGGGTCAGACTACTCAGAGCTCTGGATCAGAGGATGATGCTACCCAGTTTTAGATCGCTCATCGCACCTCAGTGCCCAACTCATCTGCTCCTGCCCCACTGATAGACCCTTAGGTTTTGGTGCTTCACGCCAAAGGGGGAGAGGGATCGAGTATGATTAGATCTAGGGGGGAGCGCTATATCTAGGGGGAGCTTATGATTTATTACTATTGGCTTTTTATGTGTGATACATTACTATGCATTCATGTTTACTTTCATGCATTGAACTACATACGTGTGATTGTGATATTTATGTGATATGTGTGATACTTATGTGATATGTCATGTCACTTCATTATGCTCATTTGGTTTGCTTCCGTGTTTTACTCCGATTCAAATGAGCTTTATTTCTTGTACTCATGCTAATTTCATATCTATTGAGTACATCATGTTGGCTTAGGTCATATAAGCATGCCTAACTCTTTTGTTCTTATTGTCAACAACTTATATGAACCAAGCATGTTGAAAACCTCATCTCTTTTTCATACTCGAGGTTGTATTATCATCAATCACCAAAAAGGGGGGATTGAAAGCATGTAGGCCCCTAGTTGGGTTGTGGTGATTAATGACAATACGAGATTACTATGACTAATGTGTGTTTTGTAGAGGCAATTAAGTTAGGTCATGGTAATGGCAATTGATTGGGCAATCATGGTTGTCATGCCCCTACGATGGAAATCATTTCGGTTTTCAAAGGATGGACAACAAGGTTAAGGATGGACTAGTTCCCAGTGTCGTTTGGTGTTAAAGAGACATTTAGAGTAGTTTAGGACTTTGTTTTTTTTCCTTTGGCCATACTATTAAGGGGGGGTATGGACTAGTAGCTTGACCTAGGTGAGTCTAGTGGGTTAGGTGTGGAGCACACTTATCAAATCTAGCACTAGGTAGCTCAGGAGTAGCCCAAAGATCAATTGGAGCAAACTTCATTCACATATGATTTCGAGTTGGAAGTGAATGGAGGGTCAAATGTTGACCGAATGCTAAATCGGTTGAGACTGGATGCTGGCAGTAGTGTTTGGTCAGTTCATTTGATCAACAAGAAGTCATCTAGTTGCGACCAGACGCTGAGCAAAAAGTGACCAAACGCTGGGTGCCAGAGTCTAGTCAACTCCAGTAAGGTTCTAGAGAGGAAGAATCCTGATCGGACGTGTCTGGTCAGTGCTAATCGGACGTTGGTCAGGTTCTGGTTACTGACCGGACACTGAATAGCGAAGTGCCTAGACTCTGGGCACCAGCATCTGATCAACATCAGTAAGGTTCCAAAGAGCAATTTTGTGACCGAACACGTCCGGTTAGTGCTGACCGGACGCAGGTTAGAGTCTGGTCACAACTTAATGGCTCTATGGCGGGATAACTAATCGGAGCGTCTGGTCACCTTGATCGAAGCATCTAGTCACCCTGTAGAGTGCTGATGCAACCACCTAACAGTTTGTTTTGAATGAGGGGGTATAAATACTTTCTCTATTCATCCAAGATAGGTCTCTTGCCCATTTGATTAGCTGGGAAACACCTTTGAGAGTGCTTTGGAGAACAAGAGCCTAGTGAGGTGATTGAGATTTGAGAATCCAAGATTAAGGCCTCATTAGTGCAAGGAGAGTAGCAAGTGTGCATCCACCCTTCCCATTAGGCTTGTTGTGGTCAAGTGAGAGTTCATGCTTGTTACTCTTGGTGATAGCCATCACCTAGATGGCTTGGTGGTGATCGAGAGTTTGGTGATCATCCAGCGGAGCTTGTGGATGACCCAACTCAAGTTGTGAGCGGTTGTGGGTGATTCACCATGACAGAGTGTCGAAGAATCAACCTATAGAGAGCACTTGATCCTTGCACGGGTCCTCCAACGAGGACTAGTGGGGAGTGGTGACTCTCCGATACCTCGGCAAAATATCGCCGTGTTCCTTCTCCGCTCTTTACTTTAAGCATTTATATTTGAGCAATTCAATTCTTGTCTTTACATTCTTAGAATTGTCATGCTAGAGTGGGATTGGAACTTAGGTTGCAAAACTTTTGTGTGGTAGAACATTAGAAACACATTCTAGGCACTAGGGGTGAAGTGGGCTAGGTGTAGGGTTTAATTATTGCAAAGAATTTTAGAATTAACCCAATTCACCCCCCCCCCCTCTTGGGCATCTTGATCCTTTTAGATGGCAAGCAGATCCAATGTCAGGAGCCGCATCCTCTCCTAGCACTTGGCCATGGCCTCCTCCTTTGTGGGTTGCGCATGGAACAACCATTGGCATAGCTCATCGATCCACTTCTCCAAGAAGCGCTTCAGGACCTTCTTCATCATTGACTCCGATGACACGACCAGCTTCCACCTAGTGATGAGCATGTGGAACATGTCATACCCTTCATTCAACGGGATGACACTAATGGCAACAAACCAGGATGCCAAGCGTGGTAAAATGAGCTTGTCGATGAATGGCGTCCACCAACCAGTCCCACCAAAAGCGAGCTCATACTGCAACACCATCTTGTCATCGCAATCTGCCATGAAAAACCACCTACATAGAGCACCCTACCAATCTTTTCTAGGGAACTCGCCCTATAGGAGGTCAAGCATTTTTTGGGGTGAAATCTCGGACGCCCACCTCATCAGGTGGTCAACCCGAGCATCCGTAGCTGCCATTCCTCCCGATGGTGGCTTGTTGTGGATATTTCCAAGTCCACGCTTTAGATAATGAATGATGACACCATCGACAAACCCATTCCAAATGTTAGGCCAAGCCGCTTGCTTCCATGGTAGCATAATGTCGTAATTTTTGTGTGTGCTTTCACCAGTACACTTCAATAGGAACTTCTGGACCGTGGTGAGCATCGGCTATAGCAAGTCCTAGTCGATGGTCGACATCCATGGCTATAGAAATACATTAACTGGAACAATCTCCTAGGAAGCGTCATACCTATCAGTAGTGTCAGATAGTCTAGGCAACACTACATCATGTAGAAATTCCCTAGCGTGAGAGAACTCTAGCGGTAGGTTGTGCAAGAACTATACCAGTTTTCCTACTGTGGAAACCTGGTGGGAGTCCACATCTCCTTCAACCATTTCATAATGGGGTCGACCACCAGTTCAATGAGCAGCCCAGCACATGGCGAGGAGGTAGACCCATCGTCCAAGAGTATGTACTTGAGCTTGCTCACTGCCTCCATCTTCCTATTCGGCTGCTCTAGCAGATCATACCACGTCAATTGCTTGAACGTCCCCTGCATGATAGGGACCAACATCTTGCGCATTGTGTCTGGTAGGGACATCTCCTTGTAATAGAAGGGATACTAAGTTAGCAACTTCATGAACTCACTGATAACCATATCCAAGACGACCTCAGTGTGGCTCTCCTATGGACTTAGGGGTTGCATGACATCGTTGGAGGGATTATTGGCTATAGGGATGATGTAGGAGGCGTCGACGCAGTTGCACCTAGATGAGGTTGGTGTCCCCTTGGTGGAGCAGTCTAAGGCCATGGCCAGTGTTGGTAGCTCTTAACTCAGATTTTATATCGCCAGCACTTATATAAAATTCATCAAACATAATCAACAAAACTAGAAATAGGACTTTCAACTAATCATTTCCACAAGTTTTGGTGAAATATTTGTTTGTAGGTGAACAACATAAAAATATATCAAAATGATCCCAAAGTACATCACCCACATAATTTAGCTTAAATAAAAGAGGGAGCAAAGAATAGTACCTAACATAACTAGATCAAAAGCACCATGGGAACACACTTCAGGTCCAGCCAGGAGCCCACCATGCAAAGATGTTGGCGATTGGAGCCGGACAAGAGTCAGCCACCCCCTAGGGTCGACCGCCCCCCACCTAGTGCTGCTCATGTTCTCCTTCCATGTAGCGCTTGTTGGTGGACTTCCCATGGTGATGGCATCTGGGCATGCAACAAAAATAGCCATGAACCGACCTCCCCTTGCTCCACCACCTCAAAGCATGGAGGCATGCAAATAAACACAACTCCACTCCATCTCCACTGTTGATCCTATGATGGTTTGATCCAAAGGCCATGGTGAAGAAGCACATGGATCGCTGACCTGGCATGTTGAGTGGCCTCCATTCCTCCTCTCCACCTATAAAAGGAGGCCTCCCCCTCCTCATTTGAGACAACACACAAGAGCAAGAACACTCCACCTTTGAGCTTCACTCCAAGGGCTTAGGCCCTAGATAGCTAGTAGACTTGGATAGGGAGAGATATGAGGGAGAGTATGGGGAAGCGCCGGGCTTGTCAGTGTCTCCCCAAGCTTGTACCTTAATGAACACATGTGCCTCAATGGGTTCTCCTGCTAAGTGAGTGTTCGTGTTTTCTATGGTATAAAGTCTTTTGATTAGTTAAGCATTATTCCTACTTATTTGTGGGTTCATCGTTCGCTCTCGTAGCAGATATTCTAGTAGAGGGCCCTGATAAAGACACATAACCCTATGCGAATGCTAGAGTAGTAGTCGATAGCGTAGATGTGGTGTCTAGGCTAGAGGTTACCTTCATTTGCCCCTTGTAACACCCTAGGTGTTTGGCTCCCACAAAATTGCATTTCATTTCATAAACATGTGCATCATCTACCTCATCATGCCATTGTACTAAAACATGTATATGCAACATTCTCAATTATGTTTGTTTCATACTTGGTTGCTTGTGAATGGTAGTAGTGCAACATGTGAATGCAACATGAGTTTCTCATACCTTGAAACATGGCAACATGGTAGTAATATGACAAGTTTAAAATTACAACAAAGTCATGAAACATGTGAAACATGGAATTGCAACATTAGAGTAAAAATTGAGTGTTTTGTTGTTTCATCACATGTGATACTTAGAAGTTGGTGTAGCACTTGTGTAGAGTGGTTAATTATGGTCTAATACACCTTAACTACACTTAGGGTAATTGATGGGACATTGTTCATGTGGACCAAAATGACTAAATTGCCCTCTAGGTGGAGGTTTGACTTAGGATGACCTATAGAGTGCCACTGTTTGACTGATTCAAAAGTCCAACCTAGAGGCCTTGCATGGATGTGCACCCTTTACGAAAGTTGTAGCCAATTTATCAAGGAACAAAAGTCTCAATATGACCATCTCATGAAAATGGCTAGAACATGTTCAAAAAGGGCCCACAAGTCATTATTGAAGGTTGATTCAACACTAAAAAAATTTTCTAAGTCCTAATGTAGTTTTAGTTTGATTGAGCCAACTTTGGCTTGATACAACTCTTGATCCTCTATGATTTAGCTGTTGATTTCTAAAGCAAAGTTGTAGACCTAGCTAAACTCTACAACTTTCATGTACATTGCTTCCACTAATTCATCACGGTTTAAGAGATCAAACACTGTCAAACATGGCTGTCAGGCTGATCGAGTTAACTGAATGCGAGCTACAGTACCTGATAGCATTCAAAAAATGAGCGCCGCGTGGGTGACACTCATCACTGGCCATCTGACCACGCTGCCACGTGCCGTGGGCGTCCTGGCGCTGCTGGCCACGACTTGAACTCGTGCCCGCCTGCCTGACGCACTCGCCATTTCATTTTCTCCATTCCAGTCGCCTTCACCCGCGAGCAGTAATAGAGCAGCAGCTCCGCCATTGCCAACCAAGCTTTGCTGTCACCTAGCTCGTTCACCACCGCAAAAATGCATCGGCCAGCTCGTCCATAGCTCCGCCGTGTTCTCCTCTACCTCCTCCACCTCACAGCCGTGCCGATTGGGCCTGGGTAAGAGCGTATTCGCCGTTTCCACCACCGCCACCATGACGAGACCTCGCCGAAGTTGGCGCTCCATGTGGCCAACTACCATTGAGGCCTTCCCATCCCCTCCTCTTTGCTTGGTTAGCTTGGTAGCAAACTCCGGAAGCTCGTACCGAGCTTAGCCGCGCCCTATGGGGTCGAACCTCGCCGGAGCACCATCAGACCACGCCGCCGTCCACCATGCACGCCATCGTCCTTGCTAGGGCTCGGTAGAGGTTGAAGTGAGGGCATGGATGTGTGCACCTCATTGTGGGGAGCACGCCGATGCCATCGGTTTCGCCGGAGGAGTCACTATCGGCGAGCTACCGCCGTCACTCTTCTCCCCTCCCTTGTCTGTCTCGCTGACTCGAGGGACCCATTTGTCAGCCGCCGAGCTCAGGTGGGAGCCGACCTGGGCCGTGCCGTGTTCTGGGCTGCGCTGCCACACGCGTCGCGGGCTGCAATGGCCTTCTGGGTCGGCCCAGTAGCTGATTAGGGTTTCCATTTTGTGTTGTTTATTCTTTTTCACAGATTTGAGTACATATTCAAAAATGTGTATCTCTTAGTTGGTAGATCCAAATGATGTGGTTCCAATTTTGTTGAGTTCCTGGTAATGTCTAGTTTATATTAAAAATATAATTTATGCCATGTTCTGTTATGAAAAATAGAGTTGCTAATTATCTCTTTTAATCATGTGGGAAATAGGGGTAATTATATCTTTTTCTGTATAGCTCCAAATGGCATGAAATTTTTATGGTGTACTGATCATATCATGAATAGCTTGTAGTTAAATTTTCATACATTTTGGACACTATATGTAGGAGTTAGGAAATTCTCTTGTTTGCATGGATGGATCTTGTGTGAATTTTCATAATTTTTCTATAGATCCAGTAAAGGTAAAAATTGGTGAGTGCTATTCTTATGCTAGAAAGATACTAGGAAAAATGTGAAATCTGTGCTTGACGCTTTTCAATAGGGTTTCCTAATTATGCTAGAAATAGCCCTGCCATCTGTTATTTTTGATACAGCAAGTTTTGATTGTCCAATTGCTTTGAAATTTTTATGGTAGTCTATGTGAAGCATGAGGTAGCTACTATAATTTTTGTAGATTTTTCTGTACAGTTTTACTATATGTTGCTTTAATCACCTAATTAACTAAATAAATTAGAAAAGGACATTAAATAATCTAATTAGAAGTTGGCACTATACTTTCTGATGTTCCTCTGGTATGCACAACAAGTTGGTAAACGTGGTTTGGTCCAATTATGCTTTTGCATCATCACTAAATATTTAATTTAGTAAACCTGCCATTTCTAGACAGATTCTAGGTTTACTTGAATTCGATTCGATTAACGTAAGAATCATGCTTTGATGTTTATAAATGATTTGTAGAGAATTTCATAAGCTTTCCAGAATGTCCTCTTGCAAGTCATTTGAAATTGTAGAACTCTTGTGATTGAATTAAGGAACTGCTCGTTTGCATATGAAACCTTAACCGTTGATTTAAGTATGCCTTTACTATTCCTAAGCTTGTGGTAATGTTCCTAGGTGTTAGGCCTTTAACTGAAGATGAGCATCTTTATCTTAGGTTATGCAAGTTAGGTAAGTTGATCTTGTTCTTCAAGTTAAGTTAGATACATGTTTTAAAGTGATTTGAATAGAGCTATTCTTAATCGGTAAACGAGTGTCCATTCATCATGAGCATCATGTCATTCCTTATGCATCTATGATATTTATCTTGTGCATCGGCATGCAATAGGTGTACCAGAAGGAGTGACACTGCTGAAATTTGAGGAACCGAGTGGGGAGCAGCAGCAGCCAACACCAGAGGTTCAGGAGGTGTAGCCCTTAGGAGAAGTGCCAGACGAGGTCGCCGTTGAGTGCCTAGATCACCGTCCATGCAACTTTGTGAAAGGCAAGCCCCGGAGCATATTAAGACTCCTAATTTCCAAAATGCAATTAAAGTATTATTGTTACATATATATATTATTGCATTAAGTTTAGGTGTTGGGTGCAAACACTTGCTGCATTGGTTATCCAATCCTTGTCCAGATATTGATACCCTGAATCCTATGTAGCTCAGGTTCATGTAGTGCTTAGCCCTGCTTAAACGCGGTAGAAGTTAGGTGATTTCCTGTCACCTGCGAGATATAGGAATATACATATGGCACGGTTGGCTATATTTGCTATCGTGGAAAAGAACATGTCTTAATTTGAAAAGAAGACCGGGCGGAGGCTTGCTGGTTTGTAGTGACTCCGTCTGTGTCACTTAAGGACTGAATATTGGAGCCTTTCCTATTCATGTTGAACGCATGCCTCTCTCTTAGTTGGCCATGTCTGAAGACTGACCACGAAGCCGGGTAGCTCACCTCAGGCCGGGAGTCGATAAGTATAAAGTACGCCTCGGAAGGGAGCCGTAGGCGTGAGTCCAAGGGAAGGTGATTTAAAAGTCCTGATCGTCCTGGCAGAAGGGTAATCCCTAAGAGTGCTGGCGCTGATCGAACCCACGAAGTTGGTTCCTGAGTTGTCCCAAAGGTGACCCACGGCTACCCTTGCAAAGTATGCCAGGGTGAGAGTTAGGAATACCCCCTCAGCTGAGTTGTAATTCGATTCGAGTCGCCATCTCTCCCGGTTAGTGAGAACTTGACGGGCTTATCTCCAAAGTAGATACACTAAATAACATAATGGTTCAGAATTGATGATATGATGATGATAGCCTTATTATACCTGCTATGGTTAATATTGTTTGCTCCTAATAAGTGAGTGCTCTAGTACAGGTGCAAATCTAGTGGACAGGTAAATGATGATAAACTTGATGCGAAGTTTAAATTGGTTACTATATTCATAAGCTCTTTTATGCAACTGTGTCTAGCTAGCCCACCTCATAAGCCTTGCATGACCCTTGGTGTCCTTTATTTCTAGTTTTGACGGGTAAGTCTAGCTGAGTACCTTCTCGTACTCAGGGTTTATCTCCCACTTGTTGCAGATGACCAGTTCTACTTTGGTTGCTGCAAGTATTGCCTTCTCCCGGCTGGGGATGAAGACTAGACCGTTGGGCGCGGTCTCTCCTAGTTCTCATACCTAAAGATGCTTTTGGTGGGACATGACTAAGATCTGGCAATGTATTTGAAACTATGAAGTTATGTACTAAACTATGTTGCTTCCGCAAATTTGAACTTGGTTTGTAATATTTTATTTGAACTCTGATGGATGTAATCCGAATGCCACTTGTGAAATGTTGTAACAAATGATGTGTTGTGTTGAATCACTATGGTCTTGGTTTGTATGTCGAGAGTTGGTTGAAATCCTTCGTGATTTCTGAACTACCGGGATTATGGGAGCTTAAGTATAGGAATTTGATCACTTCGGTGATTGTTTGTGTACTTACGTTCTTATGATTTGGTCGGTTCTATTACACCCCTTACTCCATAGTTGAGGGGTAGGCGGCAGGTGGTGATAGCCCTGTCTAGCCCTTGTAATCCCCCACGTCTAGGTATGGCATAGAGCTACAAGCCGGTATCGCTTGGTAGTAAGCAAGTAGAAGTAGAGTTTACCTGTCCTTAGACCCAAAACCATAGGAATCCTTCTCTAAACTTTTCCAACTTTACCCTTGTGTTGTCCTTGGACAAACTAGCTCAAAGAAATACCTCAATTCCTAGTAGAAAATATGGTACCCTAAATACTTCCGGGTGAAGGCTACAACGGTAATTCCATGTGCTTGCAGATTCGTTCTGTCTGTGTTAAGAAATACCAACAAGCATTCTGGTGCCGTTACCGGGGAACAGTTGTCGTATTTTCTTCAAACCTTGTTCATCCTTGTATTTGTATCTTTTCTTTTTATAAAAAACACAAAAATATTTTCACCATGGAAACCACTCCTATCCAATACCGGTCCACTTGGGCAAGTTCTCTGAGCCACCACCAAAACCAAACTTTTCATCCAGCTGTGAACTCCGCCCTGGCTTAATAGCCATGGTTTGGGCACAACCCTTCTCAGGGCACAATAATGAAAACCCCTACCATCACATGCACCAGTTCAGGGAGGTGTGTTCATGCCTACGTATCTCAGGCATGACATAGGAAACTTTAAAGTGGAAATTATTTCCCTTCTCTCTCTCGGGGAAGGTGAAGCAATGGTACACACATGCCGTCAAAAGTATGAATGGGGACTAGGATGAACTTAAAGACAAGTTTTATCTTGTATTCTTCCCTATGTCCCATATCGACTCTCTACCAAGGGCAATCCTTGAATTTGAGCAACGCGAGGAGTCTATAGGTGCAGCCTGGGTCAGATTTTCAGTGTTAATACACACTGGTCCAGACTTGACTTTACCCGACAGCATATTATTGTGACTCTTTTGTTTGGGTATCGACATATATGCTGACCAATGCCTAGACATGATTGCCAGAGGTCATTTCACACACAAACCTATGATGGAACAAGTAACATCCCTTGAAAACTTCATAGACAAACACACTTCTTCTGTCATAAGAACCAAAACCATCTTGGCAAAAGTTATGTCGAGTGTTGAGGAGTCCTCATTAGTTGAATCCAAACACATAGCATCCTTAGATTCGACTCATGAACCCTTATCCAAACTGCAAACACCGAAGGAACGATTAATTCATCCTTCAGAGTTCCCTATCAAATTTGGGGATTATGGCAATACCTCAAAATACCCTAGGCATGAAAAGCTTACATTTTTTCTAAGAAAGATTCCCCCATGGTAAAACCATCAAAGGAATGGTTAATGGAAGTAAAACATTCTTCCAAAGCAATTCGGATTCTTTCACCTTCCATTACCATCCCTTATTCGTTAAGGGGAACTGTTGTAGAATCCCTATACAATCCCATAGTCGGGACCTGCATTATTTTAGAATTTCTAGCAAAAAATCTTTTGGGCAACATGTCGCTAATCCTGACCAACAAACTTTTCAAAAGTCCCTCGGGACTCATTTTTTAGTGTTGTGGGATCGTCATGGATGTGCCAATTTAAATTAACAAAACTAAGGTTCACTTAGATTTCCACATCTTTGCTATCCTTGACTATGAACTTCTTATAGGCTACCCTTTGAAAAATGTTTCCAAGAGAAACCTACCCATGGGAGCTTTGGTGAAGAATTTGGGAAAACTGCTTTTGCCAGTCACCCAGAAAACCCCATGACAGAGCATTATCCCAACCATAACTCGTCCGAGGAGGTGAAGTTCATTTCCCCATTCATTTCACCTAGGTTTTCTAGTGAACTAGAACATCCACCAGCACCCTCGCTTGAACCAAAGCCACCCTCTGACCATCCAGACATTGTTCTAGATAATGGTCGAGATTCAACATTGATCCTTCATGATATATCTTTTGGAAAACAAAACTTTTGTGTCTTGGGCACCTTGCGTGGTACCATGTGCCCTTATGAGGATCACAACCATCCCTTAATCCTAGTCATCAAACTTTTTAGAAGGATGGTTGTGGATGCTTTCGTCTATCATAAGTATTGCAAATCCCATAGTGGCATTATGGTACTAACCTTGCAGCTTGAATGATAATGCTAAATGTCTAGTCGTGAAGCTAGGAACTAAACCACCATTGTTAGCTACAAGATGTAGTTCCCAAGGTCAAGCTTGCGACCATAAAACAAAGCACTATCGAGAGATACCCCAGATTATCATAAAAACAACTTCTTTAATAAATGCAAGTACATGTTATCGAGTTAGTATGCACCTTCGGGTATTTTTGGTTGTTAACCCTTGTAGGTTGAGATCAAAAAGAACAAGGTACATATGATTCTTAAGGACATGGGTGCTGCTTCAACCATGCATGTCGATATTCTTTGGTGATGGAACACACTCAAAGAGAGACCGCCGACATTGCACACTTGACTTCTACACAAAAGTCCAAGTGTGGGGGAGGGTGGTGAAAATCTCACTACAAAGTTCCATCCACACCAAAGGGCATTTTTGGTTAAAAAGAAAAAAATTATGTCAGCTCTACCTTGCTATAAAAAAAGAAAAAAAGGGATCTATTATAAAAAATGAATGATGAAAAAAATAATAGATAGAGAAAAAAAAGAAGAAAAAGAGCATTCTCCTCTTCTAGACCCTTGCTATCACTAAAGCCCATGGTCCATACACACTAGTTGTGTGTGTGGCCTAGCATTGGTGATAACTTGAGTTAGGCCATATGCGACCACTGCAGCAACTTCAAAGCTCCATCCATTTAATGCTGCTAGTAAACGCACTCAGGTATGCAAAGATAATGTTCAAAAACTCCTTTACTAATATTTGTCTCCATGAAAACATAAACTTGATCCCATAAATTCAAGCTTTCCTTGTTTATGACATATGCTCTAGTTTGGGTGTATTCATGCATGGTACATCCATAGACTTTTTAAATTAAGCATGGTGCTTAGGTTAAAATAGACTACTTTAATCAAATTTTGACATGGTGTTGAATTTTGATTAATGAACTTGAGTTATTATTTCATAAACAAAAGAAGTAACGTAAAATTGAGATAAATCAAGGCTAGAGATACAATGCAACCCTTACACTTAGCCTGTTTAAGTTATGCTAAAATTTAAGTTGGGTGAACAAATTAAAAAATAATAATAATAAATAATACAAAAATAAAATAAATAATAAAAAAATAGGCTCCCAAGTGTTTTAGCTAGTAGAGCCCTTGTTTGTTTTCCTTATGTTTTTCATTATGAACAGGTATAAGAATAAGTGTGGGAGAGACGATCCACTCAAGCATTCAAAGCCTCCCCCACAAATGATGCACAACAGATCGACAGTTCCAAACTCGGTTTGTGCATCCTCTCTCCCTATAATTTTGAGTTTAAACAAGCACAAATCTTGATCACTAAAATTAAACCCAATTTATCCGTGCTATCTCCTCCTAATGAGCAATGCCCCTATGCACTACCCTTCATTTAAAATTTTAAAAAGTGACATGTTCATAACATCTTTAAGATAGAAGCTTGCACAAAGTTGGATCCATATACATACACTTATGCTTGTGGGAAAATATTCTAACATGACAATCATGTTGATTAAGTTGTTGTGAGGTGTGGTATAGTTCTGACTTAGAAATCCTACCATTTCTATTCGAATACTTGGAGACTTTGTTTTGATAAAAATGATACAAAACCATAGTATCACATAATGCTCAATTGGTGAGCAATTCCTACCAAAGCCAAATATGACATCTTGCAAGTTTTAAGCCTTCCACATATGTTGCTTGTCATTGTGTTGAGTTTGGTCAAGTCTTGTTGACCCTTGTTGAGAGATTTATCATGCTCCCAAGATCAAGATCATGTACACTCCATATACACATGCTTCTCCTACACAGGGTGTACGCAAAAACATGCTTTCATCCAAATCCACTAAAAATTCTACTCCTACATTGGGAGTAGACAAAAATATGTTGGTTAGGGAAATACTTCATGTTCTAAAAAGATAATGATCTCTCCCTAAATATGTGGTTTAGAAGAAGAAACATGGGCTATGCAAAAAAAGTTTATGAAAATAAATATATATATATGGACACATGAAGGTCTAAGTATAGAAAAAAAATATGGACACATGAAGGTCCAACATAAAAAAAATATGATGAGCACATGAAGGCTCATGTATTGAAAAAAAAGAGGAAGAAAGATAGCCATGTTTCAAAATAATAAGATATATAGAGAGATCATACCTGCAAAAGGAGTATAGTTTTAATTTACCTTTTTCCACACAAATGCACATCTTGATCTAAGAGTATGGCACTTCTCTCCTTAGAACCTTGATTTGACTTTACAACATATGCAATACAAGCATGCTATATTGTTTATCCCTACCTAATGCTCCACATAAACTGTTTTAGAAGTAGGAGAAAACAAAAGAAGGTAAAACTCTGCTATGCCTTGGTAAGGAGTTATACACCATTGAGTGATTTGAGAGTTCCATTTGAGGAGTATAAGGTGAACTATGCTTTTCTTGAGACAAACTTTCAAAAACTCCTACTTACTAAGATGTGATTTGGGAAGATGACATTGTTTCAAGAACTGTTCCACTTTTCAACCACCCAAGGAAACATGTTAGCTTACGCCACATATCCCACTTGTGTAAGGAATGTGTTGGAGTAATTCTTATGTAAGCCATATATCTTAGGATGTTGTGCTCATGATTATCTTAATCTCTAAGCTTTGCTCGAGGATGAGCAAAGGGCTAAGTGTGGGGGAGCTTGTTCGTGGTTCTTAACTCATATTTTATATTGCCAACACTTATATAAAATTCATCAAACGCAATCAACAAAACTAGAAATAGGACTTTCAACTAATAATTTTCACAAGTTTTGGTGAAATATTTGTTTGCAAGTGACCAACATAAAAATATATCAAAATGAGCCCAAAGTACATTACCCACATAATTTAGCCCAAACAAAAGAGGGAACAAAGAATAGTACCTAACATAACTAGATCGAAAGCACCATGGGAACGTGTTCTAGGTCCAGGCAAGAGCCCACCGTATAGAGACGGTAGCGATTGGAGCCGAACAAGGGTCAGCCACCCCCACCCGGTGCCACATGTGCTCTCCTTCCATGTGGCACCTGTTAGTGGTCTTACCATGGCGGTGGCATGCGAGCATGCGACAAAAATAGCCATGAACTAACCGCCCCTTGCTCCACCACCTCAATGCATCGAGGCATGCAAAGAAACACAACTCCACTCCATCTCCACCATTGATCCTATGATGGTTTAATCCAAGGACCATGGTGAAGAAGCGCATGGATCGCAGACGTGGCACATTGAGTGGCCTCCATTCCTCCTCTCCACCTATAAAAGGAGGCCTCCCCCTCCTCATTTGAGACAACACACAAGAGCAAGAGAATTCCACCTTTGAGCTTCACTCCAAGGGATTAGACCCTAGATAGCTAGTAGACTTGGATAGGGAGAGATGTGAGAGAGAGTACGGGGAAGCACCGGACTTGTCGGTGTCTCCCCGAGCTTGTACATTGATGAAAACATGTGCCTAAATGGGTTCTCCTGCTAAGTGAGTGTTCGTGTTTTCTATGGTATAAAGTCTTTTGATTAGTCAAGCCTTATTCCTACTTGTTTGTGGGTTTGTCATCTGCTCTCGTAGCGGATACTCTAGTAGAGGGCCCTGATAAAGACAGATAACCCTACGCGAATGCTAGAGTAGTAGTCGATAGCATAGACATGGTGTCTGGGCAAGAGGCTACCTTTGTTTGCCCTGTACTCCATGGTTGAGGGGTAGGTAGTAGGTGGTGATAGCCCTATCCGTCCCTTGTAATCCCCCACATCCGGGTATGGCGTAGAGCTATAAGCTGGTATCGCTTGGCAGACCAGGTGCTCTCCAGTGCCCGAAGTATGCAAGTAGAAGTAGAGTTTACCTATCCTTAGACCCAAAAGCCAGAGGAATACTTCTCTACCCTTTTCCAGCTTTACCCTTGTGTTGACCTTGGATGAACTAGCTAGAAGAAATACCTCCATTACTGTGGAAAATATGATACCCTGAATACTTCTAGGTGAAGGCTACAATGGTAATTTCATGCGCTTGCAGAATCTTTCTGTCTGCGTTAAGAAATACCAACTGCTAGCATGGTAGCCCATGTGTTCCATTATTTGGTGAACCGCTAGGTTGTTCACAGCGGTCATCATCGGCACCGTAGAATAGGGCGACGCTCGATGCACGTCCCACAGAGCGCAATGGCTGGAACATGATGCCAGGCCCCCAAAGACAAACAACATGGGTTGTCTATAATCAACAGCAGTAATGGGCATGGCATCCTCATTGGCAACTCTGGCACTATCAGCATCGACAACCGTAGCACCACCAGCATCGGCAACCGTGGCGCCATCAGCATCGACAACCATGACGCTAGGGACAGCGTTGATCTTGTGCTCTACTGGCACTGTATGCTAGATGTTGCCACTAGTGGGCTCATCAAAGGCCATGGGAAGCGGCGATAGTCGTGTAGATTGATGTCACAACAAAGAGGGAGGCGAAAGAAGTTGTTCACTACTAACTTTTTCACTTAAGTACAGGAATGTCTTGCGGTAGTTCCAAACACTAGATGGAGGATGATTAGTAATTGTTGCATCAATGCGGTTGAATTGAGATTGGGCCATGTCTCCTCAGGGGCATCGCATTGCCATGGGCATCACAACCGTCAAAGGTCGCCCTTTCTGATCGGAGGACGTGGGTGTATAGCTGTCGAGATTTTTGGAACCCTAAGACAGTCTGACCCTATGAAATATAGATGCTCTAAATCACTATGAGTCGATGAACAATGAAATACAGTGATGGCAACTATCAGGGGCTATCCAACTAGTCCATAGAACCTAACTATTAGGGGCTAACAACTAGTTCTAGTATATAGAACCCAATAAATTGTTTCAGGATACAAACAGGTATGGACTAATAACACAACTAATTGGCTAATTTTTAGTTCGCTTTTTTAGCCATGGCTAACTAGTCATAGCCCAATCAAATAGGGCCTAAGACAGTTCGATACTAGAAATCTTAATAGGCCAGATAATAGTTTTGATGAAACAACCAAATACATATCATGTCAACTCTTGCGCCGAGTTCACCGCAACCATCCGCTGTTCATCTTGCGCACCTCCACCTTGAGCTTAGATTCATCATCCTCCTACTCCTCCTCCTATTCCTTGTCCTTGTCATCATTGCAGGTGGCCTCATGGATCACGCTAAAGAAGTAGGTGTCGCTGACGTTGAGGTGGTTGCTTGCACAGAACTTGTCCAACCCTTACTTGAATGACGTGCGCACTTTGTTGTTCGTGCGGGTACTATCCAAGGCCACGATCTAGGACTACCCAGACATTTGTAGCTCAATGGCTTGCCACTACTAGTAGCCATGTGCTAGCTTGAAGTCCATTGGCACGTTCTTCGCCTCATGTAAAAAAAGATTGATGAGAAAGATGACACTAGTAACTTGCGACATTGGTACGTTCTGCGTCTCACGCAAGTGCTCACCAAATACTTCACTTTGAGGTGGTACTTCATTAGGATCACTTCAAAACTCCTTGGCTCCATGATGAGTAGGGAGAGATGACTACCATCAGCCTCAAAGTCATGCAGGTACTGCTTTCGGCAGGTGGTAAGGTCGAAGACCCTAACGTTAATCTATGATCGGCCGTCATACCGCAATACAAGAGGGAACCCATCTTGGAGGTTAAGGGCACGGGCAAAGTGCATCCATCCCTGGCAGAGGTACAAGTGGCCACCATCAGGGAACACCTCCACCTTCCACCGTGCTAGGCTCTGCTCATCGTCTAGACAAAGCTCGAGTTTCCGGTGACCACCGATGGCATGGGCCATTGCAGCTAGTAGTTTTTGTGCGCACAATGATGAACATAGCTAGATAGAGGGACAAGTTCATTCCCAAAGGCAAACCATAGCAAAATCAGATTCAGCACATAGAAAATGAGCACTTATCAATATTTCTGCATACATTCCAGGAAGAAGGACTTCATGCACTCCATGTCACCATGGCTCGGTCCTACTATGTCTTCTTGCAACCTCGCCATGCCAACTAGGGAACTTGACAGTCTTGAGGAATCCTTGCTAGTATGTCTCTGTTCTCATTCTCCTCTCGTGGGGGCTTTCTTTCCTGTGTTTCTGGTGTTTTCACAAGTGCAAGGAGTGCACACACTATTAAGGCATTAGCGGAGGAGCTAACATGTAAAAACTAGTGCCGAGACTAATGTCATCTCATCAGTGTAAATGGAGGAGACGTGCTCTATTTTTATCAGTGTAAGCTTGGGAACATCAATAATCCTGCATCTCCAATCGAACATGCCTTCTGCGGTACGACTGGTTGAGGTTCTTGAGGGAGTGCGATGGCACCCGAGGGGTGAAAAGACCTATCACCACCGCACCAGGCTTTCAAGTCTCAACCATGTCATGGTGGTCAATTCACTCCTATCTAGCTTTCATCTTGCATTCACTTTGCTCTTGGCAACCGCGCAAGGTTTCTTTGAGAGGAGCAAGTCTTGGCAACCAGAAAGTCCTGTCACCGTATATTTGAATGCGTCGGATAGTATACGTGTTGTACGCATTTGTGCAAATATTTTCATTCACAAAGGAACATTTACCATTATCTCATTGCACACGTGATAGTCCAAGCATTATAAATCTGATCGGGACAAACACATCTCACTCCTGGCAACCGTGCAATGGTTGTTGTGTGCCTCAGTTTGGTGAACCAAACACATATCAGTAGTGGTAGTAGTCATTAGTCACTCTGATCAAGTTCAAAATGAGTGGCTATGATCCATCGTGAACCCAACTCATCTCATTTGCATGTGTTTGATAAAAATTGTTGAACTTGTAATAGCCATGCAGTGAGGAGTTCATCTGAACAAGTCTCGACTCGATCTAATGCACAACGAAGGAGGCATAGATGTTGCATTTTTACTGCACATGCCAGAAAGTCCTCCGTTGTCCATTGTATCTTTCGTCGGATAGTAAGTGTACCCATCTCTAGCTAGCCGTTGCATGTCTATTCAAAACCAACCAAGAGAAATTGCTTATGAAAGCAACTCCTCTTCACTCTTATGTCTGCCCCTTGACTGTTGTGACTGTTTGGATAGGAATGAAAAGACCTATCACAACCGCACCAGGATTTCAAGTTTGAACCATGTCATGGTGGTCAAAATCTCTTAAATTTTCACTCCTGTCCAGCTTTCATCCTACATTCACATCGCTCTTGGCAATCGTGCAACATTTCTTTGAGAGGAGCAAGCCTGGCCTAATGTAGAACAGATGGGTCATAGGTGTTGAAAATTTTACTGCATATGCAAGAAAGTCCTACCGCCTTATATTTGAACATGTCGGATAGTATACGTGTCATACGCATTTGTGCAAATGTGCTCTCGACCCCATGTCATAGATTATGAAAAATATTACTTTCTTTTAGGAATTATTAAATTAAAAGCAAAGTAGAACACGGTTATGTGACCATGCCCCTATTACTAGTAACAATAATATTGGATGAAATGATGAGTGAGTGTAGTCGATCACAAACTATGAAATTTTACTGCGCACGCCAGAAAGTCCACGAGCCACACAATTGATGTCGTCGTGCTGAGACTCATCACGCTGTCTCATCAGCATAAATGGAGGAGACATGCTCTATTTTTGGAACCGCTGGTGTAATACGGTTGTGATTCCCAAGGGAGCACGACGACACCCACCTCTGGGAAAGATAAATCTTCATGGAGTATCTTGCCTTAGAAGCCTTAGCGTCCCTGTATATAAATAAATCTCTACGGAGTATCTTGCCTTAGAAGCCATAGCATCCCTATGTATGCATAAAGCCTGGCCTCACCCCAATTCATATTGTTTATCATTCCACCTTCCATTGCACAAAAGCCCTCTCCTCACCACCCCGTCGGTTGCCATGAAGGCCGTCAGTGGACTGGCTATAGTCCCCGCTTCCTCTAGTGGTTCAGTAGAGGCAGGGCCGATGGCGCACCCTAGGTTGGTGTCGATGGAGGCGGTGGAGACATCCAGTCCCCGTAGATCGGTGTTCCCATCAACGAGACTCATGCCATTTCCTAGGCTGCTGCTCTCCTCATCGCCCTCGGTGACAACACTAATGCCACCAGCATCAAAGGTTCGCTCACCACAGCTAGCCCTGATGCGGTCCCACTCGCCATTGTCAGGTCCGCTTCGGATCTACTCCCCACATGGGTGGGTTCCTTACACCATCGCGGTCCCTCTCGCCATCCATTAAGGTCGATGACAAGGCCGACATCTTGGTTGAGGCTGAGACCAAGGCTGACATCTTGGCCGAGGCTAAGTTTGAGTCCGATGGCTCTCCAGGCTATGTCACAATGGACTTGATGGATGATCGTCTGCACGGCTACACAACATTTGTTCTTCCGGGCCCTAATATGTTCTTGCATGTTAGCCCATATGGTGGCCTAGTGTGCCCCATCTATCCCAACCATAAGGCCCGTGGTTGGATCGAGGCCGACACCAGGGTGCATGTGTTGGCGAGGGCACACACCCCCCTAGACGACACCTACACCAACGATAGGAACGTTGCCTGCCATCATGCCCGGGCAAGGAACTAGGGCTAGATGGCGTGAAGGGACTATCCAGCCGTGCCGGTTCACCGTGGCGGAGAGGTTTGTTGGCTTCAACCAAGGCCAGTTTACCTTGTAGGCGTTGGATTTTGTTCGCACCTATTGGTGCCCTTGTTGCATGACTTGCGTAGAGGTGTGGGATGGCACTCCTCATTAGTAGTATTAAGTCATGTCAACATATGTAGTTAGGACTAGTTTGCTGCCAGGTGCTGTTAGAATTAGTATGAAGTCATGTTAATCATCTGTAGTTAGAAATAGTATATCTAGGTAGTAGTTGGATGACTTTGAGTAGTGGGATGGCACGGCTCTCCTCTTATTATTATGGCAGATGAAGGCATGGTTATGTAGGTTGAACTCGTATTGTTGCTGTAATCCACATATATGTGAAGTCTGGTCTGTCATTATCTTTCTATCTAGTAGCACTGATATCCTCTTATTATGCATGTAATGTGCGCATTTGTGCAAATATTTTGGTTCACAAAGTATCATTTACCATTATCTTTGTGCGCACATGATGGTCCGAGCATTGTAAATCTGAATGGGTTGGACATATCTCAATCCAACCACACAAGGGTTGCTTTGTGCCTCGGTTTTGGTGAACCAAACATGTATTAGTAGTGGAAGTAGCAGTCATGAGTGGCTTTGATCTATGTTGAACCCAACTCATCACTTTGCTCATGGCAACCGCACAAGGTTTCTTTGAGAGGAGCAAACCAGGCCTAAATGCAGAACAGAGTAGCCATAGGTGTTGAAATTCTACTACGCATGTATCTGTGGTGAACCCAACTCATCTTGTTTGCATGTATCTGATAAAATTTGTGGAACTTGCAACAACCATGCCGTGAGAAGTTCATCTGAACAAGTCTAGCCAAGATAGAAAGTCTGATGGCCATTTATTTGGTATCGTCATGCCATCTCATCGGTTGGGTATGCCATTACTCCTGCATCTCCGGTTGCACATGCCTTTCCCAATGTAATACGGTTGCGATTCCTGAGGTAATGCGACAGCACAAGAGGCACCCAAGGCAACATTTACCATTATCTTTATAAGCACTTGATGGTCCAAGCATCATCCATCTGACCGGGCCAGACACTTCTCACTCTTGCCAACCGCACAAGGATACCTTTGTGCCTTGGTTTGATGAACAAAAAATGTATTAGTAGTGGTAGTAGTCATGAGTGGCTTTGATCTGTGGTGAACCCAACTCATGTCTTTGATAAAATTTGTTGAATTTGCAATAATCATGCAGTGAGGAGTTCATCTGAACAAGTGTTGCCTCGATCTAATGCACAACAGAGGAGGCATAGCTGTTGCATTTTTTATTGCACACACCAGAAAGTCCACCACTGTCCATTTGATCTCTCATTGGATAATAAAAATGTAGCCATCTCTAGCTAACTACTTGCATGCCTCTACAAAACCAACCAAGAGAAATTGCTTATGAAAGCAACTCCTCTTCACTCTTTAGTCTGCCCCTCGGCTATTGTGACTGTGTTTTTGGAGGGAAATAACTGCAGAGGCTTTCCTCCTACATTCAATTCACTATTGACAACCACGCAAGGGTTGCTTTGTGCCTTGGTTTGGTAAACTAGACACGTATCTGTATATGTACTTGGCATGTTGGTTGAACTGAATAATGATCTCGCTGTAGTGGTTGAAGCATACTATGTGAAAGGAATGCTTTATGTCAATGGCTTATGCAGTGTATATGAACCTATAACAAGTACTAGTTGCAATTGAATAGAATAGTCATGTACACAATAGATGGTCCGCACAGTACAGTACTGACCCCGGCGGACAAAACTTATGTGTCCGCTGAAGCACAAGTTTATAACAACTGAGCATACCGAATATGTTCAGAATACAAAGCTAGAAATCCAAAGCAAAGTGCAGCTTTAGAATATATGTTTTCCCAAAGATTATACATGAAATCTCCTACAAATCATCGTCACCTCCAGACATGTGATCTCTGCCACCATAGTTACTATTGTCACCGCAATACTGGTTTCCAGTATCATCTTCAACCTCATCTTCATTCTCGCTGCCTTCAAGTATCCAACTCCTTCCCTCTTATCTCTTAGAAGGTCTTCTAAATTGACTTCAATGATTGTGCCTTCTCCATCATGACTAGCTTCGTGCATAACCTGATCACCATCACCCAGCAGGACTTTATGCTCGTTGTCAGAACAGTGATCACCTTGGTGCACTATAGGCTCTATTTCATTCATGTCATACATATCCCTATGTTTGAACTTCTGCACGACCCACCAATCTTTGCCCAAGGAGGTGTCTTGCAGATAAAAAAATCTTCCTTGCCTATGTTGTGAGAACGAAAGGGTCATCCTTGTACAAGAATGATTTAATGTTGATGGATCTAAAATGTCCATCATCGTCAATGCCTGTAAACTTCGTAGTGCCATCTAGATTGTACCAGTCACAGCGTAGAAGAACCACCGTCCTATGGCTTTGTACGCTGGAGTTATACATCAACCGAATAACTTCTCTAAGGACACAATAAAATTCCACTGATTGGCCTTCATATGTGACGGCGGTCATGACACCACTGTTCTATGTACATAGGGATTTCTCATGATCAACAGTGCTATACCTGACTCCATTAATACTGCAAGCTGCATAGACCCAGACTCGAGTATCAGGACCGCATGATAGTGCATACAAACCTTCACTAACCTCTGTTGGTTTCTCTCTACGCAGCTCCTTGATCTGCACATAAATATGAAACCATTATCACCACTAAGTTGTCATATAATTCTACCAATCATTGGCCTAACGGAACTAAAATATGCTAATCACGTACATGAGACTTAAACCATGATGGAAACTCTACTGCTAGCCTACTATCAACATCATCACTTGCCCCTTGTTCCTCTAAAATTTGTTTGTATATTATGCAGCACATATAAGCATTATTATTATTATTGGTAACATTTCATACGTAATATAGGAAACAGCAAATCAACATATAAAAAATCATACTTACTACACATATGGTCCAACCTCATCACAGTTATTAAGCACATACCAAGCTAGCTTATTGATTTTGGCTTTATCCTTGATGTCCTTTACCCTAATCTAGCCAATGGGCTTAACACCATCCACGAAAATAGAGGTCTCACCAGGTGTTGGGCCATCATGTGACATATTGTTGTCCTAGTTATATCTTGTTTTAACACCATCCATGAACCTCTCCCAAAATGCCAATGTCTCACTTTTTAAGTAAGCCTCCACAATTGATCCTTCAGGCCTGGCCCTATTCCTTAATAAATTCTTCAACGTGCCCAATCGCTGTTCTATTGGGTACATCCATCCGAATAGTATGGGCCCTCTAAGAAGTGCCTCATCAAGTAGATGGACAGCCAAGTGCACCATAACATCAAAAAAGGTCAGTGGAAAAATCTTCTCAAGCTTGCATCAGATGAGTGGGATGTCCCATTTTAGCTTTTCCACAACTTTTTTCCTCAAAGTTCTACTGCACAGTTGCCTAAAGAAGTTCCCAAGTTCTAAAACAACTTCGTATACATCTTTGGGAACAAAACCTCTTAAGCCTGTAGGTATGATCCTCTAGAGAAGGACATGGCAAGTATGCATTTTGAGCTTGCCAACTACCTTGGTACCATCTGCACTTATGGATTTTGCTAGGTTGGCTGCATAAACATCTAGAAACTTGACACTTTTAAGGAACTTGCAAAATTTTGCTCTATGTTTTTCTATCATGACACAGTGAGCTTCTAGGAATTTAAGCGAGGTGCCTTGCTGCACGCAGTGATATTGAGGCCTTATGTTCATATCATGCAAATCTAGCCTAGCGTTCGTTGTGTCCGTTGTCTTGCCCTCCACTTTTAGCAATGTCCAAAGAATGTTTTCACATATGTTTTTCTCAATGTGCATGACATCAAGATTGTGTGGCAGCAACAGGTACTTCCAATATGGTAGCCCCCACCAAGCAAATTTTCGATTATAAATCACTGGCTCTTCTCCACACTTTTGTTTCCTTTTTCCACTATGCTTACCTAGGCAGACATCTTTCACCTTCTCGAGTTCCTCAAGGACCTCCTATAAGGTAAGCTTTTTCAGCGCATCTCGGTCCTCAGTTTCTCCATCAAAATCCAATCTCTTCCTCCAAGGGTGATCCCTAGGAAGGTAACGACGGTGTCCAAGGTAGCCTAGCTTATTTCTTAGGCTTCTTGACAATGGATTTTTGTCGCAATAAATACATGCATAAAAACCTTTTGTAGTTCGGCCTGACAAGGTGCTCAATGCTGGGAAATCGTGTATGCACCAAAGCATGGCAGCACGCAGAGTGAAGCCTTTCTTATTATCATGATGTAGTACATGAATAAGTGTCAACACCCTTCCATAGTTCTTTCAGTTCTTCTATAAGAGGCTCCAAGAATACATCAAAATCCTTTCCTAGAGAGGTTGGGCCCGGGATCAGTAGAGACATAAAGCAATTCGATGGGTTCACATATTCCCATGGTGGCAAGAACAGAGGCATTACAAGAACAGGCCACATACTATATTTTGAGCTAAAGTTACCAAATTGATTGAAACCATCTATGGCGACGGCAAGCCTCAAGCTCCTTGGATCATCTGCAAAAGTTGGGTGCTTTCTATCAAAGTCCTGCCATGCCTCCCTATCTGCTGGATGGCTCATTTCACTGGTATTATTCTCTCACTTAGTCTCATGCCATTTGGCGTCTGCTGTTTTTCTTCAAGCAGCAAAGATCCTCTGCAACCTCGGAATTAGAGGAAAATGCCTCAAAACCTTATGAGGAATCCGCCTGCTACCATCTGCATCCTCTCATCTAGACTCTTTGCATTTTGGGCATGCTTGCAATTCCGCACGATCACCCTAAAACAACACAAAGTTGTTCTTGCACACATGGATACTTTCATAACCTTGTCCCAATTATCGAATATATTTGTGTGCCTCCTTACATGATTTTTATACGTTGCTACTAGGGAATGCATCTAATAGCAACGCCAATAGTGTATCAAAATAGTTGTTGCTAACTCGATAGTGAGACTTGATATAGAGCAACCTGACAAGGAAGGAGAATCTTGAGAAGGTAGGTCTAGAAGAAACTGATTGCTTCAACTCATCCAACACTCTTTCAAACTTTGGGACTCTTCTAGCCTACTCTTCAGATGTCAATAGGTTTTGAACTAAATCATCAAAATCTAGTAATATGTTATTGTCATGGTCCACCTGCTCCTCCTCCTCCGCAATCCAACCATCATGATGAGATCCATGCACATCTGATGGCTCTATAATGTTAGTACCACCTCCCTCTTCCCCGTGATGAATCCATGTGGTGTTTGTGGGAGACATTCTGTGTATAAGTAAGTCATCCTTCACCTCCTACCAAGTTTTAACCACCTGGTTAAGACAATGTGTACATGAGCAAGGGATCTTTTGCTCTGGGTATTTTTGTTTAACCATATCCATGAACTCTTCAACTCCTGCGATGAACATCGGCGAGAATGGTCTCCCATTAGGAATCCAGGATTTGTCCATCTGTTGCAGCAAAAGTATGCAAAGTTTGTTAGAGTTTTGACCATTGGGTGGACAATGGCAAAACTAGCATTAGAACAAATCATACAATGTTCGAGAGCACTAATCTGTGTATTTGTTCATATCATACAATGGGACAGTCTAGTTTTCTATTTTTGTGTGACAAAAGCATTGATTTCAATTGAAATTCATACAAACTAGCCTTTCTTTATGTGTTCTTTACTTTATCATGTACTAAAAATGGAGTTCTATAATCACAGAAGAAGGTACTCATACCTTTGTTCTATGAACTAGCATGGCTCGGCTGCAAGCTGCCTCTGCCGTGGCGCACACCTAATCACACGGACGCCAATGCTGCCACGCCACCAAAAGGACACCTGAGCCACCATAGTAGACCAGGGATCCTCCGCCACCGCCGTCACCACTGCAACTCCAGCGGGCATAGATTTGTTTTCACTTGTAGGGGATATATCCAATTTAGGTCAACCTATAGGGCATCCACATAGCCAATAGGATACTATAGCGACTCCAAAGAGATGCTAGCATAGCTAGGCATCTAGCGGTAAAGACGCTCCAATCCTTGGTCCAGATCCCATGTTCGACTCCTAGGTATTAGACCTTTTTTTGAGAAATTAAACCCCGACGACACACATGGTACAAGTGACACGCAAACCATCAGGTCTCATAGGTCAGATGGAGATGGAGAAAGGTCCCACAGGTACACGTGACATGTAAGTTGTCAGGTCCCATAGGTCAAATACAGAAGGACTGAGTGGAGACTTCTATGACAAATTGTAAGCGTCAAGTGACACGCAAGCCTTTGGGTCCCATAGGTCGGATAGAGATGGGCTGTGGGGTCCCATAGGTCGGATGGAGATGGAGAACAGTCCCATAGGTACACATGACATGTAAGCCATTGGGTCCCATAGGTCAGATGCTGAAGGGTCCAGGTACATGTCGGATGGAGAAAGGATCGAGCAGAGAATTTTATGACGAATTGCAAGCGTCACGAATGAGTAAATGCAGGTCTCACAGGTACATATCGGATGAAGAAGGGTCCCATAGGTACACATCGCATGCATAAAGGATCGAGCAGAGACTTTTATGATGAATTGCAAGCATCACAAATGAGTAACTACAGGTCCCACAGGTACATGTCGGATAGAGAAAGTACAGTGTGGAGATCTATGACGAAGCACCATTCATTATAGATTGATATTGTTCATCATAGATGTGTAATTAGTTCAATGACGAAGCCCTGTTCATCATAGTATTAAAGGAGATCGTCATAGATGAGTCACGCGAGTGATCTATGATGAAATCTCGTGCTCTTCTATGACATTTTTTGTGACGATGCCTGATTTCATCATAAATAGGGAGGGTTGAAGGATTGTCACCACTAATCTATGATAGAATGAAAAAATTTGTCATAAAAAGCGATCTTCTATGACAGTTTCAGAATCCTCATTAAGATTTTCATCATAGAAGTGGATATTTCTAGTAGCCCAAGGTCGGTTTGATCTGATGTATTAGAATTGATGGCTCTCCCTATATATAGTAGCCCCTACCCCCTCCCTAAGGCTATCTTGGAAATCCTAATTCATATCTCTCATTCAGATCAACACACAATAGGAGGATTAGGTCTAGAACTCTCCAATATAGTAGATTAGTAGCTCGGGAGTGAGGGTCGAGTTGGGATCATGCTCAAGTTTCGGATCTAGTCTTGGAAGCTCGGCAAAGCCTTGTATCTTTACTTCTATATCTTATAAGACATATAATCAATTTATCATATTCCTATCTACATTGCTATGCTTACTTTGAATATATATCTCGCTTAGTTAAGGTTATCATTACTTTTGTGTGCGAGTTCATAGAGCGCTTAGACTGCTAGTATATCGGTTGGGCTAAGTAGCCAAGCCTTGTGTAAGCGTGCTGCTTACACGATGCTTTGCCTATGAGTGCACCATGTTCCTAGGTCGTGTTATAGCAGCAGGAGGTGACAGCCTCATCTATCCTCTGTAGTCCACCCCATGTGAGCAGTTTTTAAAATTGTAGAATTGTAGTCGTGTCAGTAGAGTTATTCTTCGTGGTGCTCTACTATCTAAGCGGCATCCTGAAGTGCACAAGAATAGAGTTAGTCTTAACTATAGTTGGGTGTGTGTGTGTGTATAATATCATAGGAATCTACCTCACCCGTTGTTCTCCTGAGTTAACTAGTTTACAATATCTTAGTATCCCCTGAGTGTCATTACGCTTAATTCCTATCATTACCTTTACCCCTTGCTCTAGCTATGATGGTATGTTGATCGATAAATACTCCTTTGATATTCAATAATCTTTGCTGCATTGTTTCCCTATGGTAAAATATAAATAACGATACCTAGAATATTCCTGGTAAAATGCTACAATGGTATTCTATGTGCTTGCAGAATCCTTCATATTCTATTTGCACTTAATAAATACCAACAATACTCCTTTTATTTTAGAATAATATAAAGGGCATGTGGTGGAACCTATCCATCCATGCTCAAGTTCTTGACTCGATGCAGGTGCTTATATTTTTTTAGATTTATTTCAGGATCCAATAGTGTTATTTTTTAGTGGCAGATGACGTACCCATCAACAATGAGGTATACGATGATTTCGTCAATCTTGAGATCTACCGGCTCAGTCCTTCTGAGATTGATTGTAGAGTTATGATCTGTGTGCATGTGTTCATAGAGGATGAGTGTATGTGCATGTGTGTGTGATCATCTGCATCTATACTATGATTCACAAAAACAAAATAACAATGGGGATTTTTGGATCACATCTAGGATTATTATAATCTTGATAATGAAGTATAATAGTTAGAGTAATTGAATTTGTATATTATTGTGGTGGATTATTCTTGGTTCAAGTGATAAATACTCATGGTCATCCAAAAACATATGAACATGGATTATAGGATTATTGTAATATGGTGTTTCAATTATTATAATCCACATCTTAATCTAGCATGTTTGATTTTAGCTTATTCTTACAAACACAGTGGATTAAAAGGCCCTTAGGACAACCCAACTATTTTAAAATTATGAAAATGCTCTAACCCGAGCATCCAATGTCCGGACGCTCCACCCACTCTATGCCCCACCCACGCCGCGTCCACTCGTCCACTGCGCCACCGCCACCCATGCCGCCCCCACCCCACCCTTTGTGCGTCGTTGCCTAGCTCCGCATTTTTGGTGAGCTTCGCGCCGCCAACAAGCACATCGGTGCCCTCCACGCGCCACCCACAACGCCCTCTGCTCTGCCCGTGCTGCCCCCACACCGGCCCTCTATGTGTCGCTGCCCAACTCCACGTTGCCAGCAAGCTCCACACCGTCAGCGAGCACACCGGTGATCTCCACGTGCCGACAAGCCTCCATTCGCCGAAGCAGCAAGGAGATGTTTGCGTTGAAAGAGCTTGTTGCAAACATATATTTCAAGTGTTTCAGAGGTATGTTGCAAGTGTTTTATACCGATGTTACAAAAGTAGATTGGGATGTTACAAAAATAGATCAGGATGTTGCACATGTTGCGATGGCTATACATGTATGTTTAAAGTGTATGTTTCAAATGTTTCATCTGTATCAGACGTATGTTGCAAGTATTTTCATATGAATGTTGCAAAAGTTGATCTGGATGTTGCATATACATGCATGATGCAAGCGTATGTTTTAAGTGTTTTAGGTGTTTCATAGTCTGTTGCAAGTGTTTTATCTGGATGTTGCATATGTTCGCAATGGCTTTCAAATATTTTTTAAGTGTTTTGCAAGTGTTTCAGACGTATATTGTAAGTGTTTCATCTGTGTATTGCAAAAGTAAATTTGGTGTTGCACATGTTGCAATAGGACTCATCTGTCGCTGCCACCTGCCGCAGCTGCTGGGCGACGTCCGAGCGGTGCAGGCCCGCTGCAAGGGCATAGACGGGCGCTTGAGAAACTGAGCGCGGACATGAGGGCCCACACGGCGGGGTGCGGGAAAAACAGGCAGCGCGGGCTCCTTCTCTTGCATGCGTGGCACCGTCCGACGCTAGCAACCCGGATCGGACGTTCGGACGCTAGCAACTCCGTTAAAATTGACTTAATTTGCTTACCCTAAAATAGTAAGCACCGTTAAAAATGAGCTGGCGGCGATTGAGAAACAAAAATATTTTCCTTTTAGAAAATGGGAACAAGTACCTTAACCATTGCCCTTATTTGATGGCCGTGGGCAATCATGCTCTGAATCACAGCAATTACGACTAGCCTATCAACAACTCAAATGCACTGCCGAATCATTCCTTCCAATATAGGAAAAGAAATCACTCACATTAACTAGTAGTCGTCGTTGTCAACAGGACAACAGCTTCTTCAAATCCAGTTGGAATCCCTGGTCGAACACCACACCAGAATAAACAACATTAATGTTGGCAAATAAAACATTAATGAATAATGAATTACTCGTTGTTCATATATGGAGCAAAAAGACTGATCTCCCGCTTCCGGAGGTCAGCACGTGACAGACCAACGCACGCGCTTCCTCCACAGCCGGAAACGCGTCCTCAGTACTACTCACGAGAACCAAATTCGACGACGCAGTGACGCGTGTAACTTTTGTGTTTGAAATAAAAAAAATAAACAAACGCGTTTGCTGCTTTCCAAATAAATTGGCTCTTCTCACATAAATTTCACTGTTTTGCTCAGATATTTGACAAAGAAAATTCAAATTAGCACCTGACAAAGAAATTTTAGTTTTAAGAACGAACCACCTAGTGTATACTAGTAATATTGTACGGAATAATAAAGAAAGAAAATCTCCAACAGAAAAATTGGTCCATACAACTAATTGTGCACGACCCATCCGGCTCACGTGATGTTCATCGCCGAGTACTAGGTTTATCTTCTCCAAGCAACAAAGTTGCTGCTACGTGGCCTCGTCGAGCCACAGCATTACCGCCGTGTGTCCACTTTATCGTTGCATAGGTATCGTCGTGCCCTGTGCATCGACGACTGTGTTATGCAATCCCTACAGCGCCATCCATCTGCATAAGGTCTTCCTCAAAATATTCGAGTTCTCCATCCCTGACATCGAGCGCTACTATCACCGTCATACCTTGCATCCGTACCGCTGCCTTTGGGCAGGCGTGTCTACCCGGATTGCTCATCTTCAGGCTAGACGCGTCCACCTCCGTATAGCTTCTTCGTCGTCCAGCACGATCACATCTTAAGTGTCGCGGTCTCTTATCCACATACTTTATCTACTCCGACAACTGCAGGCTGCATCAGCACCATCTACCCCCGCCGTTCTGTGCACTCCAACCATCAATGATGCATATTTGTGGCGCTCTACCTCGTACGTTTAGTATTGGCAACACTGGTATGTGCCTTCGTCCACGACGCGTTCTTGACCTGGTAACTTCGGCGTAAGTTTCGTCCATGGTGGATTGATCACATCAACCCTCCCTCGATTGTGTCGTCGTCTTCGTCTACGTCTTTGACAGCCCTGACTGCGTCGACGTGGGTATCGCCCCCTTCCAGGACGACTGCCTTGATGTGTTTCCGTTATTGTCAACTTCTTTTCTAATCTCACCTTCTGCAGTGCTCCCGCTGTGACTGTGACGCTATGTTTGAGTAAGAATAGTACCACATTATCCACCCACGTGCGGTGTTAGTCATATATACTCTATATAATCAGCCCATGACACCTACTCAATCCGTTCCAAATTATAAGACGTTTTGGCTTTTCTAGATGCGTAGCTTTTGCTATGCACATAGATATATACTATGTCTAAATATATGCTAAAAGCAATATATCTAGAAAAGTCAAAACGTCTTATAATTTGAAACGAATGGAGCATGACAATGCAAATTCCACCGAAAATACAAGCAAAAAAAAGTGTTTTTCTAAATAAAATAACTCAGAGAAAGAACGAGGGAGGGAGGGGAATACAGTATTTGCCAATTTTCCGACAACTGTCAGTTTGCTTTTTTTTTAACTAAGCAATAACTGTCTTTTGCCATCCTGTCACTCCACTCACTCCCCACTCTTGCTTATTAGCCCGTTCTCTTCTCTCTCAATCCCCATCCCCAAATCTCCCATGGCTTCTTCCCCTCCCCCACCGCCCATCCGCACCGTCCTCGCTGCCACCCTGCTCCTCCTCGTGTACCTCCTCCCGCACAATGCCGCCGCCACCACCGCCTCCGCCGGAGCCAACCCGTCGCCGGCGGTGAACCCTTTCACGGCGAAGGCGGCATTCATCCGGTACTGGAACCGCAAGGTGCCCAACAACCGCCCGCACCCGGCTTTCTTCGTCGCCAAGCTCTCCCCGCTCCCGGCCGCCGACTCCGCCTCCTTCCCCTCCGCGCTGCCCGACATCCGCGCCCGCCTCCCCGCGCTCTGCACCAAGGCCGCGCTCCTCTGCCCCGGCCCGGCTACCACCGACGCGGCGTCGGGCCCCAGGGGCGGGGGGCCGTTCAAGGGCTACAGCAACGCCAACTTCTCCAACTACGGCACCGGCGGCGTAGCGGGGGCCGACTCGTTCCGGAACTACTCCCCGGACCTCAACATCGCCGCCGACAGCTTCCGCCGCTACGGCCGGGACTCGTCCGGGCGCGCCGACAGCTTCGCCTCCTACGAGGCCGACGGCAACGTCGTGACCGCCAACTTCACCTCCTACGCCGGCGGCGCCACGGGCGGCTCGGGCTCCTTCGCCGCGTACGCCGCCGAGACCAACGTGCCGGACTCCACCTTCACCAACTACGACGCCGCCGCCAACGGCCGGGGCCGGAGCTTCGCGTCCTACTCTCAGGAGGCCAACCACGGGGAGAACGGCTTCTCCGGCTACGGCAAGGACGGCAGCGGCGTGCGGGAGACGTTCGCGTCCTACGGCAACGAGTCCAACGTGCTGGCCTCCGCCTTCGCCAACTACGGGCGGTCCGCCAACGGCGCCACGGACACCTTCACGGGCTACGGCGTGGAGGGGAACGTCCCCGAGAACACGTTCCGGAACTACGGCGCCGGCGGCAACGCCGGCGTGGACACCTTCAAGAAGTACCGCGACGACGCCAACGTGGGCGACGACAGGTTCACCTCGTACGCCAAGGGCGCCAACGGCGGCGCCGCGGAGTTCGAGAGCTACGGCAACTCGGCCAACCCCGGCAGCACCATCTTCAAGGGCTACGGCGAGGGCACCAACCCCAACCACCACATTGGGTTCAAGGAGTACGCCGGCGAGAACAACACCTTCAAGGGCTACGCCAAGAGCGGCGTGAGCTTCAAGGAGTACCACAACACCTCTACTGCGGCGCTGACGGTGTCGGCGGAGGCGGCGGCATCGATGCAGCACCACGAGCACCTGAAGTGGTCGCCGGAGCCCGGGAAGTTCTTCAGGGAGCGGGAGCTGGTGGCCGGGAACCTAATGCCGATGCCGGACATCAGGGACAGGATGCCGCCCCGGGCGTTCCTGCCCCGGGCCATCGCGGCGAGGATCCCGTTCGAGGCCGGCGCCGTGTCGGAGGTGTTCGGTCTGCCCCTGGACACGGCGATGGGGAAAGCCGTGGCGTCCACGGTGGCGGAGTGCTTGCGCGCGCCGAGCAAGGACGAGACGAAGCGGTGCGCGACGTCGGCCGAGGACGTGGTGGACTTCGCGGTGGAGACGCTGGGCGACGACATCGTGGTGCGCAGCACGGCCTCCACGGCGGGGAGCGGCGGCGACGTCCGGCTCGGGACGGTGACGGGCGTGGACGGCGGCCGGGTGACGCGGTCCGTGTCGTGCCACCAGAGCCTGTTCCCGTACCTGGTGTACTACTGCCACTCGGTGCCCAAGGTGCGTGTGTACGAGGCCGACATCATGGCCGCCGATGGCTCGGACGCCGGCGAGAAGAAGATCAACCACGGGGTGGCCATCTGCCACCTGGACACGTCGGACTGGAGCCCGAGCCACGGCGCGTTCGTGGCGCTCGGCGGGAAGCCCGGCGAGGTGGAGGTGTGCCACTGGATCTTCGAGGGCGACATGACGTGGACAGTCGCGGATTGAGTGACGTTCCTCTGCCTGCTGCTGGCTTTGCAAGACTACTAAGAAGGATTATTTTCTCTCTCGCAATTATTATTTTTTTTCACTTCTTTCTCGATCTACCTTATATAACGAACGAAGGTGGTAAGAATTGTGCGATTGGTGCAGGAGGAGAAAAAAGGTTTGGTGAATGATGAAAATGTAAACTGTAAATCTTGGTTGGGGGATGATGGAATAACTGGCGATGTGATTGTCTTGATCAATTGCTGCTATTGCCATGGTGGTGCAATGCAAACAAAGGAGTTATGACTCCAAAACAAAAGGCTTGGTCAAATTAAGTGGTGTGGTTCAAGTACGTCGTGTCACCTCTTCACACAGTACTCTTAAAATTGCTTTTACATATTTATCATCGAAAGAGAGCACTTGTCATTTTCGTTGACGTGGCAAAAACTCGACCTGACAGCATAGACCGGCCACGAGAAATGACATTTTTGCCCCTCATCTATTTCTTCTATCTCTATCCCTTCCTCGCTCGAGCTCCGGCCATGGCCGACGATGGGGTCCATGGCGGTGGCTAATAGGACATAGGGGAAGTTGGGGGTGAGGCAGCCGGGGCCACGGCCTGCAGGTCCACAGCCGCGCCCGACGCCGGCGACGAATATGACGGCACCTGGAGCACGCGCAGGAGCACGGCATCCACCATGTCGGGCTTGAGGAGGAGACGGAGCCGCTCTCCACCGACGATAGAGGCACGCCGCTCCGCCCCAACGCGCCTACCCCCACACACACGTGGCGAAGCCTCGAGCAGCCACGCCGTCGATGTCCCAGAGCTTGTCGTCCCACCTCCTCCGCCTCAGCCGGCTGCAGTGCTTCGACGTTGAGTGCACGCCGGTGACGCTGCCAACCGTCGTCCCGGCCTCCGTCCAACTTGGCTCCGAGTTCCGCACGGGACCTCCGCTCGATCCCTCCCAAGCGCGGCGGCGCAAGATCCTCCTCCTCAGATGAGGGTGGGGGCCGCGCGCCCTTGCCGGCTTGAGAGCGCCATGGGGAAGGGGCCTCGCCCGAGTCCCTGACTCCGACAGAAACGGCGCGAATCATCGACTACGACGGCTTCCTCCATGGTGACCACGGTGGCGGACCACCGGATCTACACTCCCTAGCGCCGAATCTAGGCGGGGACAGAGGAGATCGGCACCTGCGCATGCTGTACAGGCGACGGCGGCGGAGTTCTCTACAGGGAGCGGCGACGTTGGATGCGAGCGTGTGGTGCGAGTAGCACTGCCTGCTTGCTTATCTGTTTGTACAGCAATGGACATCATGATGATGTCATATACGTTCTTTTTTCCTTTGCAAAATAAAAAATAAATATCTTCAAAATATAAGTATACGTATCTCTGTCTGCGGCTATCCTGAGCCGTCCATCCTTTAATCTGGCCCCGTTCGGCTTGCTGAAACTTGACTGAAACTGGTTGAAAACACTGTTTTGGTTGAATTGTTGTGAGAGAAAAATATTGTTCCTGCTGAAAAAAAAACCGAACAAGCCGGCTTTAAGGTAAGCCGAACGGGACCTCTATGGTAATGAGGGGAGGGATATGACTGACTTTTTGCATGGGGCTGCTGGCTCGGATCCGAGCTTGACAGCGAAGGTGGCGTGCCACGCGAGCAAAAGTGATAAATGTGTATCGTTTTCCTCTCTCTGCTACTAAAAGCGTAGCGCCAAACCTAAAGCTACTATTTGAGAAGGTGTTATCCGTTATGATGGTAAAAAGTTAATTATCCCTGTCATTTTCAGTGTGTATGTAACAGATCTCAGAAGCAAATAGTTCCTTCCATGATCTGTTCTCTGAAGAAAAGCGAGCAGCTTGTAACCGAAAGGGTGGCCGGCCTTTTGTGACCGTGGACCATGGACGGATCATGCTTCGATGTTCCAAGGTTCCAAAGGGAGAGAGAACGAAACTGACACAACGGCAAAGAAACCGTGTGAGAGAGAACCGCAAGTTCCTTTCTCATGGCCTGTCACAATTCCAGCAATGGAATTGATTCGGAACTCGATCCTGCCACTGGCGTGGCTCAAGAAAACGGCAACTCCGAATGATCTGGCCATGATCACCCATGGTACCATTGCAGGAGTACGTACTGTATGCATGTTGCAATGTCATTTTCGGCGAGAATCTCGACAAGACGGCCATCTTGGATTGGTAATCCTCAAGATCAGATCAAATGCCTCTACTCTAACCGAGTGATTCGTTGCCTCATTGTGAGCTGTGACAGGTGACCGGGTTCGGGGACACGTTCTAGTGCTCTGGGCTCCTGATTCCTGAGCCCTGCACTGCACTGCATTGGATGTTCATGCGTGTTCTCATGGTTGTAACAGGGCAAACCCGAGGGGGGCGGTGGAAGACAACAAGAGCCTGGACCTGGAGGTGACTGCGTTGTTGCCTAGCGCGCATCTTCAGTGGACGAGTGGTAGTTTAATCGTGGAGGACTTTGGCGTCTGGCCGCCCAGTCCAGATTGCGAGCTGCTGCAACTTGCTCTTGCTGGCTGGGTGGCTTTGTCTGGCTGCTACTCACGAGCTCGAGGCTGGGCCTTCTCTCTCTGTCTGTCCCTCTCCCCGTGACGGCTACCAGTACTTAGCCCGATGCTGCTCTGCGATCTTGCAATCACGAGGGCAGCCTAATAACGGCGTTATAAAATTCAGATTACTATACTGCTTGTCCAGGTTACCAGCGTCAGTGCCGCTGGCCATTGACCCTGTTACTGAACCTGACCCTGTTCTCTGATTCTCAACGACGACGACATGCCTATCAGCCATCAGGTGTATCCTGTCGCCTGTTACTGAACCTGGAGTCCTGAACTGAAAAGATTTTTCACATCCTCATCTTCCATTCCATCCTGATCTTGCATTTGGCCTGGACTGATTGGTTGATTGGTTTCTAAAATGAGCAGAATCTCTATTAATTAATTTTGATAAGTGCAAGACTGAGTGGAATCATGGAGCAGGTACTATGAGCACTGCAAATCTCGTCCCATTATGACACCGGCCAATCCGTATGTCACCTCGGATGATCTAGTGCTATTCTTGGTGGGGGTGGTGGATGTTGCAGTGCAGGGCTGCAGGGGGGCACCCAGCTGAGCTTGTTAAAACTGTTGAATCGCTAGGACCATAGATCTAGTCGGGGTGCTTGATGAAACAAAGACCTAGAACATGTTCTAGTGCAACGATAGAGAGGCAGAGAGAGGTGGATGAGGTCTGACGAACCTGACACCATGGAGGGGTAGATCCAGAGGCCTTTATCGGGTTCATTGGTGAAGTCTGCGCACGGACAGCGACGGTCGGGGAAGACGTGTCGGAGATGCGGTGCCGGCGGTGAAGATCGATGACGGCGCAGTGCTGTGGTGGAGGTACTTCCCGTCACTGGCTGCGCCCCTCACTTAGATCGGGTTTAGGGTTTGTCGGTGAGGAGCTCAGCTTAGGCGAACCTCGTGATAAGAGCCGTCGGCCCCCACCTCTTTTTATAGCGCAGGGTGACAGGGGCCCTCTAGCCATGGTGGGCTGGGCGCCCCCGATCAGGGCCCGAATCAAAGGCCCAACTAGGCCGTTGGGTCCAGTTAGGTTAGAGATCAATCTAACAATCTCCCCCTTGATCTCTTTTCATCTTTCACTTTCATATCATTTACTTTTGTTCATTCCATTACAGATTAGCGCATAGAACATGTCTCATCGTCACAGTCCATTGCTGATAGATTTAACAGCTATAACACACTACTCTGTTCTGAAATATATACTTATCTTTGGATCTTCTTTTGTCCAGGAATTATAGGCTTCCCCTTAAACCCATGCCGACTACATGTTCTCCGAACACGTTGGGTGATAAGCCTTTTATAAGCTGATCCACGAGCATCTTTACTGTACTTATATGCTCAAGACTTATGACTTGATCCCGGACTTTATCTTTCACAATATAATACTTTATGTCAATGTGTTTGGCAGCACCACTTGACTTATTGTTTTGAGCATACTGTACTGCTGGATTATTATCGCAGTATAACTTAAGTGGTCTATAGATGTCGTCAACCACCTTCAAACCGGGTATGAACTTCTTTAGTCAGTTCACCTACTCCGTTGCCTCATAACATGCTACAAACTCGGCATACATTGTGGACGATGTAGTGACGGTTTGCTTTGAGCTTTTTCATGAAATAACTCTCCCTGCGAGAGTGAATACATATCCAGACGTGGATTTTCTATCATCTTCCGCGTAATCAGAATATGAATATCCCACTATATAGAGTGAATCAGATCTTCTATACATCATCACGAGGCCTTTCGTTCCTTGCAAATAACGCAAGACTTTCTTTACTAATTTCCAGTGTTCTATTCCAGGATTGCTCTGGAATCTGCCAAGTAACCCGGTAACAAATGCCAAGTCAGGGCGCGTACATACTTGAGCATATTGTAAGCTTCTGACAGCTGAAGCAAATAGAACCGCTTTTATTTGATCGATCTCATATTGGTTCCTGAGGCATTGAAAATCCCCATATCTGTCGCCCTTAACTATAGGAGCAGGTGAGGGACTACATTTGTGTATACTGAATTTCTTTAAGATTTTCTCTATATATGTCTTTTGTGACAGTCCTAATACCCCTTTACTTCTATCTCGGTGAATCTCGATCCCTAGAACGAACGAAGCTTCACCAAGATCTTTCATATCAAATTTTGAGGACAAAAACTTCTTTGTCTCCAGTAGTAGACTGACATCACTACTAGCAAGTAAGATATCATCCACATATAGAACAAGGAAAATGAACTTCCCATTCTTAAACTTTGTATAGACAATTGTCCTCTACATTCTCTTTAAACCCAAAAATTCTTATTGTCTGATCAAATTTCAAGTACCACTGTCTTGAAGCTTGTTTTAATCCATAAATGAAATTTCTTTAGGCGGTATCCCATTCGTTCTATTCCTTCCAAGACAAAACCTTTCGGTTGTGCCATGTAAACATTTTCCTCCAAGTCTCCGTTGAGAAATGCCGTCTTTACATCCATCTGATATAATTTTAAATCATAATGTGCCACTAATGCCATTATTATTCTGAAGGAATCCTTACATGAGACTGGAGAAAAGGTCTCATTGTAATCAATCCCTTCTCTTTGCGTAAAGCCTTTTGCCACAAGTCGGGCTTCATATCTCTCTATATTCCCTTGAGAGTCTAGTTTTATTTTATAGACCCATTTACAACCTATTGTTTTGGCTTCTTTAGGAATTATCTCCAAATCCCAAATTTTATTGGCATTCATTGATTTCATTTTATCTTTCATGGCCTCAAGCCACTTTGATGAATGATCACTTCTCATGGCTTCTTCAAATGAGGTGGGATCATCCTTCATTTGAAATTCCTCAGTATTGTACACTTTATAATCAGCAGGAATAGCTGATTTTCTAACTCTTTGAGACCTTCTAGAGGCCTCCACATTTGACACATCTTCTGTTTGAGGCTATTGTTGCTCCCCCTCATGTGTGGCAATTGGTTCTATAGGATCCTAAAGAACAGGTTCCTCATCATCATTCATTGTTGCCATAGGCGGAATAACAACAGGTGCTAGCACCACAGTATTTTGTACTATCGGTGCAACGATAGCAGGTAGTGAGAAAAATGGCTCATAAATTATCGGAGTGGGTGCATACACCCGCTTCTCTTCAAGGTCAATTTCTTGAGCTACCATGCTTCCCCTTATCAATTCATCCTCTAGGAAGACAGTGTGTCTCGTTTCCACAAACTTTGTATGTCTATCTGGACAGTAGAAACGAAAACCTTTTGACTTTTCTGGGTAGCCAATGAAATGGCAACTTACTGTTTTGGGATCTAGCTTTCCAATGTTTGGGTTAAATACTTTAGCCTTAGCAGGACTCCCCCACAAACGTAAGTGGTTTAGTGAGGGTACTCTTCCTGTCCATAACTCATACGGTGTTTTAGGCACCGACTTACTTGGTACTCTATTGAGAATATGAATGGCGGTTTTTAACTCCTCTATCCACAGGCTCATCAGTAAGGTGGAGTAACTTATCATACTGTGCACCATATCCATCAGGGTACGATTACGCCTTTTAGCTACTCCATTCTGCTAAGGTTCACCCGGTGTAGAATACTGGGCTACTATGCCATTCTCCTGTAAGAACCTTGCAAAAGGTCCAGGAACTTGGCCATATAGGGTATGCCGACCGTAGTACTCCCCCCCACGGTCGAACTTGACTATCTTAATCTTTAAATTGTGTTGGTTTTCAACTTCTGCCTTAAATATCTTAAATTTATCCAATGCTTCTGTTCTTTCTTTGATTGGATAAATATAGTCATAACGGGAGTAATCATCTGTGAATGTTATGAACGAATCATAACCATCCGCACTCTTTATAGGAAAGGGACCACAGATATCTGTGTGAATAATCTATAGAATTCCCGCGCTTCGTTTGGTATCTTTCTTAATTTTCTTTATATACTTTCCTTTTATGCAATCTCTGTGTTGTTCTAAATCTGAGAGCTCTAATGGAGGAAGAATATCATTCTTAACTAGTCTTTCTATTCTCCCCTCGAAATATGGCCTAAACGACAGTGCCATAATTTCGACAACGCATCGTGAGCTCTCTTTCATTTTCTATTTACATCCGCAGACGAGGATACATTCACATTGTCGCACGCAACGTTCCCATCATCGCATACAACATTCACATCATCACGTAGTGATAACAAATAAAGCTTATTTTGTAAGATAGCAAGACCAATACTTGCATCATTAAATATTATCTTATATTTGTCATTTCCAAAATGGCAATCATATCCATCGTTGTCCAAATATGAAACACTAATCAAGTTTCTCTGTAATGAGGGAACATAAAGAACATCTCTAAGTATAAGTTTGAAACCATCAACAAGCTCTAGAGAAAGATCGCCAATGGCTTCAACTTTTGCTCGGACTCCATTTGCGACTTTAACGTATCTTTCGCTTCTTTACGTAGTCCTCATCGAACGGAATCCCTGTAAAGAATTAGCAACATGAACAGTTACACCTGAGTCAATCCACCAAGTAGATTTTGAATAATGTACATATAGGGATTCATTTATGAACATAATAATGTTCTCACCTTTCTTTGCCATGATCATCTTTAGGTAATCGGGGCAATCTTTCTTATAATGTCCCGTCTTCTTGCAGTAGAGACATTGATCTTTCTCTACTGTGAACTTGTTTTGCTAAGGCTGATGCAGCATGGGACCCTTTCCCTTTGACTTTGAGGAGGAGTTAGCATTATTATTTTTTTTCTTATTGTCTTTCAAATAATTGATAGAGCCAACATTGGCAGCTTTCATTCTCTCCTCCTCTTGCACACATATAGCCATGAGCCTCTCCATGTCCCACTTCTCGGGTTGTATGTTGTAGTTGACGATAAAAGTGTTAAACTCTTTTGACAAGGAAGCAAAAATCAGATGGATAAGGAACTCATCCTTGAGAGCCAGATCTATTGGTTTTAGCTTGGATGTCAAATTGCTCATCCTTAGTATGTGCTCTCTTATGCCACCATTACCTGAGTACCTCTCTGTCACCAGCTGTTTTATTAGCTAGGTAGCATAGGTCTTTGAAGAGCCAGTGAACTAACTCTTTATTCTTTCGAGTACTTGGTGACGGTGTTACACTCTGGGATTGAGCCCACAATTGCAGGCTCGATCGTATTCTTTATCATAGCCAAACACTTCTTGTTGGCAGTGACCCACTTCCTATGCTCAAGGTCATAGGACATTCTTTGGGATACAAAATCCCTCTCTCTGGTTGCCCAAGCGGCATCAGTCTCGTTTGTCTCCCTCACCAGTGCCATAGGCTCTGTGGAACACGGTGTGGTGACTACCCAGTCCACCTCAACCAAGATGAAGACTAGGTCAATCTTTTTCTTCCACTCAATGTAGTTATCACCTTTGAGAGTGGGGATCTCTTTGATACAACTCATCAAGTTGTATCCGCCTGAAAACACAACTCAAATAGAGTCAGAACATAAATAATAACAATAACAATTACATGCCTTAGTTTCAACGTTGGTCAAAATTAAAACATATAATTGTTCTCTACATTAATTCTACATCACCATTAGGCAGAAATAGAATTAATGCAAGACAAAACATCATAATATTACCATTAATCAACGTTGGTCAGAATAATAACAATATTATGATCAATTAAAACATACCATTTTCAAAATTAAATTCTTCTGTTAGTTTGAATTTAATAATGAAAATAACATCTTTAAATACACAGCGGAATAAATGAACTCATTTTCTTGAATTTTACTCACAGGGAAAATTACTTTTTCTATTTTCTTTTGAGCCAATTTCCATTTTTCAATTTTTTGGAAAAAGAAAAATGCGAAACCGGGCTCATTCTTTACTGTTTCGACCTAAAACCGGCAAAAAGCCAGCTCGGCCCATCGCCTCCGAGCGCGCGAGCTGCCACCCAGGCCGCAACGTGGGCCTGGGCCGGCAAAGCTCCGCGGCGCGCTCACGCGCTTGGGCCGCGATGCGGTCCGTTCAATCTGAGCCGTCTGTCTGCATCGGACGGCTGCGCGGCGTCTTCGGGCGAACAACCCCCCCCCCCCCCCCGGCCGTGTCCCCGAACCCTAGCGGCCATTCGGCCTTCTCATCTCTCTCTCTCTCTCTCTTCGCCGCTCTCTCTTGTCTCCTCAGCACAGCAGCACCGAGCGAAACACCGAGAGCGACGATGGTGGAGCGATGGCGCCATCGTCGGCCCCCTCACTGGCGTGCGTGCTCCCCAGCGGGTGAGCGCGCCGCCGTCGAGCGGCCTGGCTACGACGCCCCTGCTTGGCGTTCTTTTCCCCGCGCGCCGGCGAGGCTATATTGCTGCGCAGCGGCGAGGTAGGCCACCCCTTCCCCTTCTTCCCCTTCGGCTTTGCTTCTCTGTTGGTGCTCGGATTGAACCGATTTGGGATGGGGATCGAAGTTAGGGTTAGGGTTTTACTGTTTCTTTTTCCCGAATTGATTGCGGGTTTTAGAGTTCAGTTTAGACGTGAAACCGAGCCCTCCTTCTTCTTTCTTTAACCCAGTTAGGGCTAGGGTTCATTCGAACCCTCTTTCCTTAACCCATTTAGGGTTAGGGTTCAACCGAACCCTCTGTTCTTGTTAGACCCGCACTGGATCTAACCTTCTTCCTTTTCTAATCCGTCTACCCGTTCTAGATCTAAAAACCCTAGGAAAAACGTGGCTCTGGTACCATTGTTAAAACTATTGAATCGCTAGGACCATAGATCTAGCCGGGGTGCTTGATGAAACAAAGACCTAGAACACGTTCTAGTGCAGCGATAGAGAGACAGAGAGAGGTGGATGAGGTCTGACGAACCTGACACCGCGGAGGGGGTAGATCCAGAGGCCTCCATCGGGTTCGTTGGTGAAGTCTGCGTACGGGCAGCGACGGTCGGGGAAGACGTGTCGGAGATGCGGTGCCGGCGGTGAAGATCGATGACGGCGCAGTGCTGTGGTGGAAGTACTTTCCGTCACTGGCTGCGCCCCTCACTTAGATCGGGTTTAGAGTTTGTTGGTGGGGGAGCTCGGCTCAGACGAACCTCGTGATAAGAGCTGTCGGCCCCCACCTCTTTTTATAGCGTAGGGTGACAGGGGCCCTCCAGCCATGGTGGGCTGGGCGCCCCCGATCAAGGCGCGAATCAAAGGCTCGACTAGGCCATTGGGTCCAGTTAGGCAATCTAACAGAGCTGAGCATGCCCAGACCAGAGAGAGGGCAGCAGTTGGACTGGAGGGCCCCGTGGTGACCTTCCTCAATGCAACGCCATCTTTTATGGGGCAGGCAATGCGTTTGGCGTTGGGAAGGGAACTGTACTGCTGCTGCTGCCACTGCTGCCATGGCTAGTGAGCTGAGGTCAGCATCTTGGATGTCAAAGAGCTGGCAGCTGGAATTTATGGCCAGAGTGTCGTGCGTGCATCACATGAACAAGAGGAACTGAGGAAGAGCTCGGCCTCCTCCAATTTGAAGCCCTGTGATTTACCAATTAATGCAAAGTCTCCTCACTCACAAGGGTAGCACAAATGTGCGTCCCCCCCCCCCCCCCCCCCCACCCCCCACCCTAACCATGCATTGCATCACATGACAAACTTTTTCTTTGTTTTCTTTCTTCATTTTTTTTCTTTGTTTGTTTGTGTGTGCGTGTGTGGTGGCAGCTCCCTGGCTCACACTAGGAGTGTACTGTCCAGAACGGGTACCATCTACCATGGGCCAGCCAAAGGATGAGTGGCAGGCAAGTTTGTTGAAAGAATTTAGGCTCACTAGCCATGATGCCATGAATCAGTGAGGCTCCGTTCACTTCGTTGAAAAAGCCGAAACACTGTTCCGACTGATTTGTTGAGAGAAAAACACTGTTCCGACTGAAAAAACAAAGTGAAAAAGATGGATTATAAGATAAGCGAACAGGGCCTGAAAAGAAATGGGATCATCCTTATGATAAAAATATAAAATGTTTGTGAGTTCATGGTGCTGATGATTGCGTGTCTGAATACTACCATGCATCTCCGGTGTGGGCACTGGGCACACCATCACACCCTGTACACCTTTTCATCTGCTTCAGAAAGAGAAGCCGTGGCATGAGAAATGGCAATGATTCCCTTGCTTCGTAACAAAAGACTAGTTGCGGATCCTTAGAATGGATGGAAATCATTCTTCCATGAAGGATTTTGACTCTTTCCTTCAGTGGTTGGTGCTGGTAGTCGCTGCAATTTTGATCTGTTCTGAAACTGGAGTCTGTAATTTCATGTCTCACTGACAAGCTCATGGATCTGATGAGTAAAAACATGTTTTACCTTTGCAACCTTAGAGTAAAAACGATCTTACTTTTGTAGCCTTTCTGAAGCTATGTCAGAAACTGTGTTAGTCACACATTGATAAGAATGATAGTTTGATAATGAGACACAAGCAGATTTTGCAATGATGCACTTGGTGGAAGTCCGGAAGATGCCTCCACCACCACAGATCTTGTAACCACAGATGCATGCATGCATGCTCAATTGCTCATACAAAGTGTTTGCCTTTAAATTATGAACCCTATGACTAGCCACTAGGCTAGTCATATGGTAGGCTCACGTTAGTTTGTTTAAGCATACACATATTCTCTGCCACTGCACTGAATAGCCTTGCCAGCAAATCCTGCAAAAAAGTGAACGAATAGTACAGAAGTTTGTTTTGGGGTTTCCTTAGTTGGTTTGCAAACAAGGCAAATTTGTCAAAGAACAAATAGCGAGGTAATTGTGAAGCACTAAAGTTAATTTGTCCCTTTACAAGGGCCTCCCGAAAAAAGCTTATCAACATGCAAGATTTCTTGGGTACGCTTTGCCAAAGCTTTAGCCCCGCATCACTATGGAAGGTTTGAAATTATAGGAACTTTAGAGGACAGCTAGCATGACGTTAGACCTCATAAAATACATTTCGAATTCTTGAAGGATTGTAAGTTCTATACAATAATACAATTTCAATCCTTTCCTATTTCTGTGTTTTGAAAATCCTGCATTTAAGAAGAGACATGATCATGCAAGGAAGGCAATGCTAACATCTTAACCGTCTCTCGAGAGTGGCGACTACAATCACGGAGACACGGAGTAATCTTTCCCCTGTTACACTTACACTGTGGTCATTGGCCCAAGTCAGCCACAGGTCATGCTGACGTCATGCTAGATGGGCGAATCTCCAGTGCTTTGTCTACCTATTTGACATAGTGCAACAGCCATGCATAGCACCATCTTGCGTACCGCCGTACCCACTTCACTGAGTTGTTAATCAGTTCACGCGATCGCAAAAGATGAGTGGTCTAACGGCAGTCTGCATTTTTCACAAACGATTGTGCGATCCTATATCCTATGAAATACGATTCCCAAATTGCTGGGACGACAAGCTCAAGCATCTCATCGGAAAAAGTCCAAACCACTGTTCACTGCCAGCCAGCTCTGCTCTGCTCTTTTGAGGCATTCCTGAATGACCCCCTTTCAGACAAACACACAAAGCAACGGTGTCGTTTCGATGCAAGACCTGTTCCTGCTTGTTGCAGCTCCACTCTGCTGAGACTCTTGACTGCAAAAAGCCAGGACATCCTCAATGGCCATGGATTGCAGAAAGTAAAAGGCAGGCACATGATGGATGAAGCACCGCTTCCGCTTGTTTAGCTTTAGCAAGAAGACAGTGTGTGATATGAGGGGAGAGGATACCTAGCTGGTGGCAGGCTCCCAGACCTTTGTGTGTGCTAGGTCACAGGCAAGTGCTTGCTATAATTGGCTTTATTCCCTCATCCTTCTCCTCCTCCTTCTCCTCCTCCTCCTTTTCAGCTCCCTTTTTGTTTGGTTTGTTCTCATCTGGCCTTCAGATTCTGATGGTCACTGATAAAACAAAAGGCTCAACTCAACAATGGTCCAGAAAGGTGGCTGGCTGGTTAGGCACTAATCTTTCTTTCTTTTTTTTGGCGGCAATAGGCACTAATCTTTCTTGGTCCTGTAAAGTTGCAAAGCACCATGGCTTCTGCTCATTTGCTCTTAGATTAACACAGGAACAGACAAACTTTAGTTTGGTTGCTTTTATATCGATCTCAGTTCATGCTAGCTAGTTTAATTTAAAGAAGACCATTCATGCTCTTGTTGTTTCATCAATGTGTCTCTTTCTCCTCAGTTCTCAGACATCAGCAGTGTATTTATTTTAAAACGGCCTTTGCTTTTTCAGATCAAGAACTGGCTTTTGCATTTCACAAACTGGCCTAGCAATCATCGTGGATGCTTCAACGACGTCCCATCGTCGACCGAACGCGAAAGCGATCACTTGCAAGCTTGCACTTGGCAGCAGAAGATCCATGTATGGTTCCATGCCAAATCATTCAGAGAGCAGAAGGCCGTGCACGCCACCATGTGCCGGAGGGCGAGGTTGGTTAGCAAAAGCCTCTTGCTGATCATATATATGGTTTTATTTGGCTCCAACTCCAATCCGTAGCTGCTTCCTCTTGGTGCCTTGCATTGCACCAAAGATCCTCCTCCTCCTCCTCCTCCTCCTCCTCCTCAAAAGCCTCTTGCTGATCATATATATGGTTTTATTTGGCTCCAACTCCAATCCGTAGCTGCTTCCTCTTGGTTCCTAGCAGACGAGCGAGGACCATCATCAGGTTTTCAGATAAGGCAGGCAGGCAGGCACATTGTGTTGTTGTGCCTCCGCTGCTGCGTGGATTGGCATACATAACGTGGTGTGGCGATTGTGGGCGTGCTTGCTTTGTTTGTCATCTGGTTCAGACATGCGAAGTGGTAAGTTTCGCAGACGAGCCCCCCTACCGATACCGAAGCCCTTGAGCTCTTATGGAACCACCATAAATTTTTAGACAAAATTCTATCGTACAGGTGGGGCTGAGACTTAATATCGAGCAGCAGTTGGAGGTATATTGCTGTCGCACTTTTGTTCAGCCCCCTAAAATTTTTCATAGATCCACCGCTGCATGCCAGCATGTGACACGAGAGGGCTTCTGTTATGACCGGTACGGTCTACCAGCGCAGGCACCGTGGCTAGGAGCCCGACTGAGTTGGTGTGCGGTCGTCATGGGCCTGGACTGCCAGTCCGTTATCAAGTCCTAGAATCTAGGATACCTATCTCTCGAGTTTGTTACTTGATTAAGTTAGAGTTGAGTCGGTTGAAGATTTGCTTGTATAAGTATTGAACAATTACGATTGAATGGATTGGCCTGGAATTGAGATACTCTTATCTCCCTTGGGCACCCAGCCCTTGCCTACTGTTACTCGTCATTTGCTTTTCACGCAGACCTAGCTCCGGCGCCGAGCACGGCGCCGCAGGCTCGTCGTCGCGCTTTCAAGCCTCATCCACTCATTCACCACCGCTACAACCTTAGGAACCTGAGCTACAACAATCTGGTATCAGCGACCATGGCCTCCTCTGGTGCTCCTGCCACAGCCGCCGTTGTACCCACCACTGCTACCACCAGTCATCGTCGTCCGTTCCTCTCACCACGTCAGACGCCCTTCCACCACCGACCCTTGAAGACTCCCTGGCCGCCTTGGCAACATGCAACGGAAGATGGGAGAGATGTTCCAAGGCATGCAGTGGCAGATGACAGAGATGTCCCTACGCCTGGCGGCTGTCGAGAGTCGTCCTGGTCCTTCGACGCCACCACACCTGCCGTACTCCACCACGGCGCTCCTACAATATGGCATGCCGAGGTATGGGGGCCTTCCGGCATCCGAGCTGGTCGTCTCAGAGATCCTGCCATCACCGTCACTGTCGGGGTCCACGGTGTCGCTTCTGATGCCCACGGCCGCTGGCGTCACCTCGTAGCCACCTCCGACAAGGCTTCCGATCCAGTTGATCCCGTTTCCGTCATCACCGTTGCCGGTACCGTCGTTGCCCTCCATCCTGAACAGGCCGATCTACTCTTCTGCTACGATAGTGCATGAACCGCGCCATCACCCTGAGGACCATGGGGACAGCCAGGGCGTTCCCAAGTTCCATAAGTTGTCCTTCCCCACTTACGACGGCAAAGAAGACCCGCTCAGATGGCTCAATCGTTGCAAGTCCTTCTTCTGCGGCCAGCTTACTCATGAGGCGGACAAGGTTTGGCTTGCGTCCTTCCACATGATGGGATCTGCACAGCAATGGTATTATGTGTTGGAACGCGACTCTGGTCGACCGTCGTGGGTCAACTTCAGTCTGCTCTGCCACCAGCGTTTCGGGCCGGCGCTGTCCACCAACCATCTTGCCGAGCTCACTCGCCTACCGTTCGGTGCCTCCATAGATGCTTACATGGAAGCCTTCCAGGCACGCTTGGAGCACGCGAGACATCTGGCGCCGCTACAACAAGCACAGCTGTTCACCGGGGGCCTACCTGAGTATATCCGGGTTGACGTTGAGCCACATGACCCCCAGGACTTGCACCGCGCCATGCGCTTGGCTCGGGCTTATGAGCGTCGCCATGCATCAGCGCCCCTCGTGCTCCCAGCACCACCAGGTCGTACTCCTCGGCGCGCTCCGGCCGGACAGACCCCTTACCATCGACAGGGGGCGCTACGCCATCATCAGCAGCCTCGACGTCCTCCCCAAGCTAGCCTTTCAAGCGGCTCACGCCGGCAGAGATGGCAGATCGTCGCAAATTGGGCTTGTGTTACAACTGTGATGAACCATACGTGCAGGGACACAAGTGTGCGCGTCTGTTTTACCTCGAAGTGGTAGATTATATTTTTGAGGAGCTGGAGTCCGATGAGGATGAACAGACGTCAGACGCCGGCCAAGACAAACCCACCATATCATAATCGGACATTGCAGGCATCAGGACTGAAGATACTATGTAGGTTTACGTCCAAGTTGGCAACGTGTAGTGCGTGGCGTTGCTTGATTCGGGTTCTACTCACACATTCATCAACGGGGACGTCGCACGTCACGTTGGCATCCACTTTGAACTGTGCCCAGGTGCCGGTGTCACGGTCACAAATGGTGACCGCGTCGCTTGCTAGGGGCTCACGCGCGACGTCGGCATACGTATTGCTGAAGAAGTCTTCTCAGTCGACTGCTATACTATTCCATTGGACTGGTGGGACATGGTTCTCGGTGTCAACTTCTTGCGCACCCTCGGACCGATATTGTGGGATTTTGATGACTTGTGCATGGCGTTCACCAAGGCAGGTCGGTGCATGTTCTAGCGCGGTATCGGCTCAACCCGCTATGACGTGCAGTCCACTCGCCGCCTCCATGCTCTCCACGATTCAGGCCGCAACACCGGAACAGCCTTGCTCGACAAGCTCCTCAACTCATTTGAAGATGTGTTTGCCACACCCGACGGCTTGACGCCCGCTCACGCCTGTGATCACTGCATTCATCTCGTGCCAAATGCGGCACCAGTGGCCGTGCGCCCTTACCGCTACCCACAACTCCAGAAAGATGAACTAGAATTCTAGTGCACTGCTATGCTACAAATGGGGGTGATCCGTCCGAGTACCTCAGTGTTCTTGGCTCCTGTTTTACTTGTCAAGAAACATGACGGCTCCTGGAGGTTCTGCGTGGATTACTGTGCCTTGAACAAGCTCACCATTAAAGACAAATTTCCAATTTCGGTGGTTGAAGAATTGCTGGATGAGCTTCACGGGGCCCGATTTTTCTCCAAACTAGACTTGTGTTCAGGGTACCATCAAGTTCGTATGCATGCTGATGACATGGAGAAGAGTGCTTTTCGGACTCATGAGGGTCACTTCGAGTTCTTGGTCATGCCCTTCGGGCTGTCCAATGCACCGGTGACATTCCAAAGTCTCATGAACATAGTGCTCCGGCCGTTCCTGCGTAAGTTTGTCCTTGTGTTTTTTGACGACATCTTGATCTATAGTCCCTCTTGGTCGACGCATCTGTAGCACATCAACACAGTCTTGACTGCACTGCGTGACCATCACATGCGGTTGAAACACTCTAAATGCGACTTTGCAACAACGTTGGTACATTACTTAGGACATGTCATCTCCATGGCTGGTGTTGCAATGGATCAAGAGAAGGTTGCGGCCGTCACCACTTGGCCTCAACCTGGTAATGTGCGTGCGCTCCAAGGGTTCCTCAGCCTCGCCGGGTACTATCGTCGGTTCATTAAAGACTACGGCTCGGTGGCTGCCCCGTTGACGGCGCTTCTCAAGAAGGAGGCTTTCCTGTGGTCGCCCGCAGCCACGGACGCGTTCAACGCCCTCAAGAAGGCCCTATCTAGTGCACCGGTTCTCCAACTTACTGATTGTGACAAATCATTCATGGTCGATTGTAATGCATCCGGCTCTGGATTCGGCGTGGTACTCCATCAAGGCGCTGGTGCTCTGGCATTTTTCAGCAGACCCTTCGCAGCTCGGCACCACAAGTTAGTCGCATATGAGAGGGAACTCATCGGCCTTGTCCAAGTAGTTTGGCACTGGTGTCCGTATTTATGGGGCAAACAGTTTATTGTGCGCATAGATCATTATGCATTGAAGTTCTTGTTGGATCAACGGCTCTCTACAGTTCCCCAACGTTAGTGGGTCAGTAAGCTCTTTGGGTATGATTTCACGATTGAATATCGGCCGGGCACTCTCAATGTCGCTGCTGATGAGTTGTCTCAGAGGGAGGTGGACGATCTGCTGCTTCATGCCATCACAGAGCCTTCCTTTTAGTTATTCGACGACCTACGCCACAACTGTAGCTGGATGACGACCTGCGTGCACTGCGCGACTTGATTGTGGCAAACCGTGGTGAGCCCTGGCGTCTTTGCTGATGGTCTCATCATGCGCGGTGCCCGTGTGTTTGTCCCAGCGATGTCCTTGGTCCTCCCCCCATTCTCTAGTTGGTGCACGGTGCTGGCCATGAAGGCACACAGAAGACGCTACAGCAGCTTCGTCAGGAGTTTGTGATCGATCATGATCGTCGCCTTGTCCGGGACTTTGTGAGTTCTTGTTTCACGTGTCAGCGTAACAAAACAAAACATCTACACCCGGCTAGTCTCCTTCAGCCTTTAGAGGTTCCCTCGCAAGTTTGGTCTGATATCTCCATGGATTTTGTGGAGGGGCTTCCGCGTGTGCATGGGAAGAGTGTGATTTTAACGGTGGTTGATAGATTCTCCAAGCAGTTGCATTCTCTTCCACTGAGTCACCCAAACACCGTAGCTTCTGTCGCTAGGGTGTTCTTTGAGGGCGTCATCAGACTTCATGGTTTCCCGGCGTCCATTGTTAGTGATCGCGATCCAGTGTTTACGGGGCATGTTTGGCGCGATCTCTTCAAGCTCACTGGGGTCAAGCTCAAGATGAGCACTGCTTTTCATCCGCAAACCGATGGACAGTCCGAGGTGGTCAATCACACAATTGCTATGTATTTGAGGTGTCTCACTGGCGATCGTCCTCGTTCTTGCCTTCAGTGGCTTCCTTGGGCAGAATATTGTTACAACACTTCATTCCACTCCTCCCTTCAGACGATGCCGTTTGAGGTGGTGTATGGCCAGCCTCCACCGCCTCTGTTGCCTTACACTACCGGCACAACACGGACAGACAAGGTGGACAAGCTTCTCTGCGATCGTGACGCGTTTCTCGCCGATGTTCGTGATCGGCTACTGCAAGCTCAGGAATATGCCAAACGGCATTATGATGCTCACCACCGACCTCTTCAGTTTGACGTTGACGATTGGGTTCTCCTGCGCCTTCTTCATCGGCCGGCGCAATCCCTAGTGCCGGGCTTCCGTGGCAAGCTAAGTCCACAATTTGCTGGTTCGTTTCAGGTCATTGACCGCACTGGCGAAGTGGCCTATCGCCTGCGTCTTCCGGAGGGAGCTCGGATTCATGATGTGTTCCATGTTGCGGTTCTCAAGCCGTTTCGGGGGCACTCCGCCCTCCACTACCCCGGCGCTTCCTCCTCTTCGTCATGGCCGAGTGCTTCATCGCCTTGCACGCGTGCTTCGTTCTCAGTTGCGGCGTGGTGTGTGGCATGTGCTGGTTCAGTGGGAGAACTTATCTGAAGATGACGCCACTTGGGAACCCGTGGATGAGTTTCGTGCTCTCTTTTCTTCGTGTCAGCTTGAGGACGAGTTGTCTCCAAAGGAGGGGAGGGATGTTATGACCGGTACGGTCTACAGGCGCAGGCACCGTGGCTAGGAGCCCGACTGAGTTGGTGTGCGGTCGTCATGGGCCTGGACTACACGATTCGGTCCAGTCAGTTATCAAGTCCTAGAATCTATTATACCTATCTCTCGAGTTTGTTACTTGATTAAGTTAGAATTGAGTCGGTTGAATATTTTCTTGTATAAGTATTGAACAATTACGATTGAATGGATTGGCCTAGGATTGAGATACTCTTATCTCCCTTGGGCACCCAGCCCTTGCCTACTGCTACTCGTCATTTGCTTTTCACGCAGACCTAGCTCCGGCGTCGAGCACGACGCCGCAGGCTCGTCGCCGCGCTTTCAAGCCTCGTCCACCCGTTCACCACCGCTACAACCTTAGGAACCTGAGCTCCAACAGCTTCACTGATCACTGCAATATTCCTGCCTGCGTCTGCAATTCTGCATGCTGGTTGCTGTGAACAGCGTGGTTCTCTCCTCGCTCTACTAACTTGCTTAATTTGTCTTATGACCGTCTCCAACAAGTAACCTATATAGGCACTCAAACCAAAAATAGATAGTAGGAGATTTAAAATTGGCCTCCAACATAGTAGACCCATTTTGGGTTGTCTAAAAGGCACAATCCAAATATAAACATCCTCTCTTTTGAAAACTTATTTTTAGAAAGAATTCTCTTTTGGGTCATGTGGTCGGAGAAGATATCGAATGAGTATTAAACCCTTTGCCTGTAGCGCTACCTAAAGGTCGAACGAGTCTTGTATTTTAGGTGTTATTGTTAGAGATAGTCTGTCATGTCAATGGATGTTTTACCTTTTGGTCCTTTCGTTCTCCATCACTGTGGAAGTGGAACTGTGCCTTTGCTTCCCGTCCACGGATGTTCATGCATGTTCCGGTGCCAGAGGACAAAACAAAAGGCGGAATTCTACGGTCCAGAGGTGAAATTGTGCGGGGGGACAGTGGCTAATTAATGGCAGAAGCAAAACCACGTGTTTCGTTTTTTGCAAGGACTGAGATTTGAGAGACATGAGCACGAGAGCGTAATTAAGCATCGTGTGGTCCCTCTTATCAGCTTATCGCCCTCCGTCCTAAATTATAAGATGTTTTGGTTTTTCTAGATATGTTACATTTGCTATGTAATATACACTATGTTTAGATATATAGTAAAAATAATGTGTTTAGAAAAGCCAAAACATCTTATAAATTGGAATTGATTTAGTACAAAACAAAATATATGGGCTTGCTGTGTTTTCATTCAGTGAGGCAAGGTCAAAATCCAACTCCAAATGTACGTTTTGGACTGCACTTCACATCATGACAAAGCCACGGTAGATAGATTATCCGAACGATCAAGAGCGTCGTATCAGCGACTCTGTAAAAAGGTCACTATTGTTCTATGCTGCAAGAGTTGCCCCTAACTTAAATGTTAGCCTATAATAATGGCTATCTTTTTTCTTTCTTTAAAAGAAGTGAAGGGTGTTTGTTTGTTCTAACTCAACCCATCTTAAGTTTGATCAAAGTTGTAGAAAAGTACTAACATTTACCCAATAAAGGTTAAACTACGAAAATATATCTAATTAACAAAAATAAATGCTTGTGTCAAAATGTATCTAGCTTTCCACTCTGAGACAAAAGAGAGGAAGAGGTGTCAAAGACATGAAAATATAAAATGTTAAGTGCTTCGAACATATTCATATTCATATGTAAAAAAACCAATAAACTGCCAATTAACCGCAAGTGTTTTTACACGTTTTGCAAGGATTGAGAAACGCGGGAAAGGAAGAGAAAATAGTAGGAGTTAGTATCATGTCGTCGTTTTTGTCACTGTGATCCAACACATGTGACCGTTTTCTTTGTTTTCAGCGAGACAACAGATAAGGCCAAGATCAGTTCTAATTCTGCTTTGGCACTTAACAACTTGCCAATATAATTAAATCACTTTATCCATTAAGGGCATGTTTAGAGGACTTCATCTTGCTTTGGCATCATGCATGCTACTTCTAGAGGACGCAGTGAAATCAGTTTTTCTAGATCGACTAGGTTTTGATTTGTTTTGCGAAAAGAGATAAAAACAATTATATACTACAACGTTCAAGAGTGCCTAAAGACCGGAACAATTTGGTGAGGAAAAACTTTCCCAAATGAGACGAACAGCAGAGGATATGTAAAGAATTCATTTTTGAGCTATCTTAAAAGAGTTGTCTTACAGAGGAAATAAAGGATTGATATTCGGCTAGTTCCTCAACAATGGTGGCACCACAAGATGAGGCTTGGTTGGTCTGACAACAGCCAAACTAAAAAATGTAGCTAAGGAGAATAATGCTGAAATGCTGACAGGGCATTTGGACGAACGGATGCCGCTTTCCATGCATGCATGTTACTGTCCCAACAGGCCTCCTTCCTTGTCACACCCGGTTTTAAGAACAAAATCAGATACACACCATATGTGAGCCCAGAAAGTCAAATCTCATATATAACTACAAATAAGGGTAATATCAATAGACAAGCTTAAATACATAGCGTATTAGTATAAAAATTATAACCTCAGAGTATAGACGGTGGAAAGACAACTCCGATCTTCAGGCGAAGACTCCAAATCCATAGGGACAACTAACTAGTTGATCACAAGCCTAATTCCTCCAAACTCTAGCAATCTAGTACCCATCCGGGATTTTTATCCAAATAATTGAAAATAAAGCAAGCGTAAGTACATGTCATACTCAACAAATATAACATGGGGTTCATGAGGCTCAAAAGGCTGACACTGGTTTAACTGCGATTAGCTTTTAATGAGTCATCTTTTAGCAATTGGGTGGCAACAAGTCATTCACAAGCCCATAAACACATGATCAGGTAAACATGAATAATGAATAGCATAAACAATAACCATTAGTGAGCATCTTCATCATCCATATCATTAGTGTCCATCATCTATTCCATAAGGGTTCCAAGGCCGCTCGTGACCATGAGCACGGCTGATATACCAGTTTTACACTCTGCAGAGGTTGTACACTTTCACTGTGAGCCGTGATTTACCCTTTCGCCCGAGGTGATCAACCTCTTGACCCACTACCAAGGAAGGTCGACAGGGTTCACTATGAAGCCTTTCAAAGGTTCGTCTAACAAGTTAGGGCCATTAGATTTACTCGGCAAACAGACATAGAGCCCTCTTTCCCGATGGCACAATGACGCGCAGCCTATACTTAAGGGGACAGAGGCCGCACTATACCCGATTCGTCAAGCCATTCTTGCGCCAATAAAGGTAACCACTAACAAGCTAGAAAAGGTCCTCATACTGAGCTAAAGCCAGAGCCATATAGCCCTCATAGCTGTACTGTAAGTCCCGGATGATCACTTATAAATAAGTCCTTAAGGAGAGGAATCTAGAGCACCATAAAAATAGTCCAATACTCTAGCCCCTTGTTCCATGTTGCTAAAAAGCATCTTTTAATGTTTATTGTATATATATCATTAGTCAAGTCACAAGATCATGGTTGTAGTTGAGCACTAGCAAAGCTACCCAATGCAATACCCCATAGGTATCAAGGTACAAGTACAAAAGACTAGGAAATCCTTAGTGGTAGTCAAGGTAGACACATGCAGTATGAATTAAATAATTAAAGCTATATAGGACAACAAGGAAGATCCCATGCTATACTTGCCTTAAAACACCGATCCTTCGGTAAGCTTTAATCTTCAACGTTCTTCTTGTTCTTCTTGATCACCACGTATATCTCACCGACTGGACGTAATCATAAAGCACCACACAAGCATCCATACAATCATACATGAAGCAAACAATAGATCTAAATTAGAACAGTACACCAAACATAAAATCAAGATGAAAAGTTTGCAAAACGAATCTACGTCTCGCTACGAACACAAAGACGCGAGAAGCACGCTAATCGGAGCTACGGTTAAAAAGATACAACTACCGATAGATTTACTCATAAAACTATTAGCTTCATGTGTCTTAATGGTATAAAAACATATATAATATATTTTAGAGATTATAATTTAAGTCAAATTTAGATTTGATTTATAAAACTGAAGTGAAACAAATCATATTCTATTTATAAAATCCAGTTGCATAATTGTTATTTAAGATATAATTCAAACCATGAAATTTCAGTATTAGTGACATGATGAACACTATTACTAATGCGTAGATCTTGATGCTATGAATCTAACGCAACTTGAATGGACTAAAACGGATCTAGGACGCAGAAGATATGATTTAAATAAGATTTCCTTTATTAAAATAATAGATTAAATCTAATCACGAATTTTAAAAGTTGAAAACATATCTAACAGTAGTATGAATATGTAGATTATGAAATTACGAACCTAACGCAATTTGAACAGATCAAATCGAAGTTAAAACGGAAAAGTTATGCCCAAAACAAAATCAATGGTAAATCTGTAAATAAGTGAAAACGTATTTTGGATCTAAACCGACGAAACTACGTTTTCCAAAGAGGAAAATAGATTCTGAAAAAGTGCTATGGACTGCGGGTTTGAAAATAGAAAACTGGAGGGGCTCTTTTAAAACAAACCAGCGACGGCGGCGACGGTGACGGCGACGGCAACGGCGATGGCGACGGCGAGAGAAAGAGGAGAAAAATATAATTTACTACATGAGGGATTTCCCAAACTAGGGGCTCCCCATACGGTAGTTTTAGTGTGCTTTGCCCAAAGAGTTGGTTGATATATATATATATGAAGAAAAACTCCCCACATCCACGTCAACCAGCGATATAGTACTAATTGACGTTGCACCATCCACCTACACTAATGGGCTTAAATAAACATTAAAGCCCATTAGTAAATAAATGCATGGGCCTTTATGATTTATTAGGATTATTGTACATGTGCTTTGAGCATTGGGAAAAATGAGAAATTTATTATTTTTGGAATTAATTAATTTCATGGATAAAATAATTCTAGAAAAGTCCATAATTGATATTTAAGCCACGAAAAATACTCCGAGACCTCCAAAAATTTGGGAAAAATTCTCAAAGACACTTTGGAACATGATGAACCCAAATAAAGTATTTGGAGCTCATAAAAAAATTGTTGAGAACTTGGAACATAAAGATTAAGGTGAAGGAGGTAGGAACTAAATTCCAGAAAGAAGCTGGAAAATTCCTAGAGATAGATATTCATCTCCTAAATGTATAAAAACACACATTTTGCACATAGAAACACGACGTGTGACCGGCATGAATGCAACAAACACGTTTCTACCTTATGATAAATTTTAAATTAATGAAAATTTTTATTTTCCTATGTTTTCATGTGCACAAAAATTCACAAATAAATTATTTTAACTCTATTTTCAAAAATGGCAAATTTTGGGGTGTTACATTCCTCTCTCCGTCTCCCCATCTTTTCTCAAAAATATCTCTCATTCCCGTGCTCGCCCATCGCGTGCTGCTGCGCCTTGAGCTCGCTGCTACCGTCTTCCCTGCCGCACACCCAATCCCGTGCCGCGCGGCTCCCCCACCATCCAGTGCGCCCCATCCCGTGCTGTGCCCCCACCGTCGCCGCGCCGCGCTCCTTCCCCCGCCGCGCCCCTACTGTTGTGCGCCATGCCCCGTCCTCTGCGCACACCAAGGTGCTGTTGTGGTGCTGCCGACACCGTCGTTGCCCACCAGAAGGTCGCGGTCGCTATCGACGTTGTGGCCGCCGCGACGCACAACCTCGAGATGTTGTGATGAAAGCGCATGATGCAAGCATATGTTTCAAGTGTTTCAGACGTTTTCAGAGGTATGTTGCAATTATTTTATATAGATGTTGCAAATGTAGATTGAGGGATGTTGCACATGTTGCATATGTTGCAAGTGTTTTCAGAGGCATGTTGCAAGTGTTTCAGAGGTTTGTTTAAAATTTTTTATCTGTTCTAGACGTATGTTGCATATGTTTCGCACATATGTTGCAACTATATGTTCCAAATATTTTAGTTGTTTCAATCTTATTTTGCGATAGTGTTTTCATGTTGTAAGTTGCAAATGTTTTTCTGGATGTTGAATATATTTCACACATATGTTGCAATTTTATATTAGAGATGTTTCATCTGTTTCATACTCTATTGCATTCAAGTGCTTCATGTTGTTCGGAGAGTCAGGGGGCGTGAGCAGTGATGGTGGCACAGCACGGGCGCCGGGGAATAGGGCGCGGCAAGTTGGGGACCGGCGGATGGGGCGCGCAGCACGCCGATGTCCTATGGACGGGGCGTGCTCGGGCTGGCGGTCGGGGTGCGACATGGGCGGTGTCACAACCCGGTCTTGACACCCTTGTGAGCATCAGTATCATGAGCATCATTGCAATTGTAATAAAAAACTATAAACCAAACTGTACTTCTTTCTACATTTAAACTGCTCACTGTTGGATTGACGGACGGTCCGTTAGTACCACCGGACCATCCGCCGATTCATCTGCATGACCTGACAGAGTCCAGGCCCCGTCAGTCAATTCAACGATACCACTGGACAATCCATCGTCACGACGGAGCATCCGATAGAGTTAGCCCATGCAGAGTTGTGAAGTGTCACTTGGAGAGATCACTTGCTCTGACTTGACAGCCCACATGTATAGCTTGTGGGATGGTCAAGGCAGAGCACCCACCAACTCACTCATTCACTCTTGCACTCCCTCTCTCTCTCTAGTTCATCTCTCTCTCTCTACACTCTCTCACACTCAAGCAAGAAGAGGAGAAGGGAAGGAGAAGGGATTGAAGCAAGGATGCAGCAAGAGATGGCCATGGAGACCACCTAGAAGCCTTCATCTACAAGAGGTAGGGGTTGGAAGGGGGAGAAACCCTCTCACCCTTGCCATAAGGAGCTAGGAGGAGAAGAAAGCAAAATCAGAAGAAGATTTTGAGTTACCAAGGGCGAGATCCAGCTGCTCCATCTTCTTGGAGAGCTTTGCATCTTTTCATTGCAACCCTTGCTAAGGATCTAACCAAGCCAAACCTAGGATTTCACCTTTTAAGAGCCATAACCTAGGAAATGTTAATTTGTGGCCTAGGTTTAGTTTGCACCCAAAGTAGCTAGAACCAACTAGCTAGATATGCTCCATAGAACCCTAGTAACCTACCCTAGAGATGGTTTGCACATGCAAGTACCACAGATGCATATTTGGATTTTGAGTTGCTAAGAAGTGTTCACTGTCAGTAATGATGGAGGGTCCGACATCACTAGTGGAGTGTCCATCAATACTGAGTAGCTCTCTGTTCACTTACACCGCACGCATTATAATTCACTGGAGTCTCTACCACTGCACTGGAGTGTCCGTCTAATTATAAGTCAGAGACAGAGGAGTTCCAAAGAACCCAGTCCTTAGCTTTTGGTACAGCGGAGCATCCATCGATATTCTGGAGTGACCGCTGAATTATAAAGCCTGAACCTGAGAGTACCTAGTTCACACCGAATGATCTATAACACACACTGACTGTCCAATAGAGCTTGAGCACTTAGAAGTCAGCAGGACCCAACCAACCTAATCTGATAGATAGTCTGTCACCTCGATGGAATGATCCATTAAATTATAAATCGAACACAGAGAATCCTGATGTAACATCCAGTTTTAAAAACAAAACTAGGCTTGCCATATGTGTGCCTAGGGAGTCCACACATACAACAATAGAGTGAATAGTATCAAAAACAATGTTATTAAATAGCGTATACATAGCTATATTAACACTTACATCAGAGGATCGCAAAAGGGTAACTAATCTTCAGGCTCCATTCTTCACAGGGATGGCTGACTGGGGGTAACATATGCCTAGCACTCCTATAAATCTTCTAGAAACCTCCATGTCATCATCAATCTTCTGAGCATCTTTTGCTAGAGACTGGGGTGTGGAGGAAATAGCAAGGGTGAGCACATGTCATACTCAGCAAATATAACATGGGGTTCATGAGGCTCAAAAGGATGACACTGGTTTAACTGCGATTAGCTTTAAGTGAGTCATAATTTTAGCAATTGAGTAGCAACAAGTTTCATACAAGCCGACATAAACACATGATTAGGTAAACATGAATAATGAATAGCATAAACAGTTAACCATTAATGATCATCTATTCCGTAAGAGTTCCAAGGCTACTTGTGACCATGACACGACTGTTATAACAGTTTTACACTCTGCAGAGGTTGTACACTTTCACCATGAGCCATGATACCCATATGCACGGGTTAATTACTCCCAAAACACTTCCAAGGTGAGCAGGCAGGGATCACTATGAAGTCTTTCAAAGGCTCATCTAACAAGTTAGGGCCGCTAGGATTCCAATTGGCAAATAGATGTAGAGCTCCCCATCCAAATCGCATATTCCGCGTAGGCTACACACATAAGGACAGAGGCCGCACTATACTCGATTCATCAAGCCCCTCTTATGCCATAAAGGTAACCACTAACAAGCTAGAAAAGGTCCTCATACTTGACTAAAGCTAGAGCCATGTAGCACTCATGGTTGGACTGTAAGTCCCGGTTGACTACTTACAGATAAGTCCTTAGGGAGAGAAATCTAGAGCATCACAAAAACTATGCTCTAGCCCCCTTGTTCCTTGTTGCTAAAAAGCATCTTGTAGTGTTTATTGCATAATCCATTAGTCAAGTTACAATATCATAGTCCTAGTTTGAGCACTAGTATCATACTACCCAATGTATAAACCCATAGGAATCAAGATACAAGGTAACAAAGTACTAGAAAATCCTTAGGGTAGTCAAGGTAGACACATGTAGTATGAATTAAATGATTAAAGGTGTATAGGTCAACAAGGATGATCCCATGCTATACTTGCCTTTTACTCTTGCTCACATTTTCCTCATAGTTTGCTTCTGGTCACCACCTTCTGATCTTCAGCGCTCATAAACGGTTGTTGTTCTACTCGTAGCAAGCACCACACATAGACAAATATACAAGCAACAAATAAAAGCAACTAAGAATAGTATGCCACACAAGATAAAACAACGTACTCAAAGAGAGCTAGTTCTATGGTCATGGGATCGCAAGAAACGCCGATAGCGGAATTATCGTTAAAAAGAAACAACCATCGAGAGTTTTATATTATAAAAGAAACTATGAGCTTGATTTATTTTAATTAAGAAAAACTATGTGAATATTAATTCAGATTAATCAAATTATATTTTAATTTTAAAAACAAGTAAGAACTAGTCATATTTTATTTATGAACATGTCTCATATTATTTAATCAAGTTAAACTTTAACCTCGCATAAAAAGACATGTGAGAGCACCTAAACAAGTTTATCCTATGCAACGGGTTTGAACTGAGCAAATTATAATTTACGAACATGTCTATACTAGCAATTAATCATATTAATGTTTATGTATAAAATATCATAGTACAAAACCTATATTGATTTTAATTATAAAACTAGATGCAAGTATATTAATAAATTTAATATTTAACTATATATAGAAAACATGCGACATGAAAAACATTAACACTACTGCGTAGAGCACGTTGAGATGAATCTAATGCAACTCGAACAAAACAAATTGGAATTAAAATGAAGAAATGACCGAGATATTACAATCCAATGGCGGTTTCGTAATTATATCGTCTTCATCGTTGTTGCAGATCGTGACGTCCATGGCCTTTGGAACCTGTTGTTGTCGTGCTCGTAGGGGATCTCGACTGGGGAAGCTAAGGTAGGGCTGAGATGAGCACGCGCCTAAGACTTGGAGGCCTCAACTCCCACCTACGCACGTGCGTCATCCGCGATGGGTGGCGCCCACCGGTGGCCAAACGGCTCCTGAGCTAGCCATGCATGCATAGTGCAAGCGCCGCACGGCGGCCGCGATGAGGTAGGGCCAACACAGTAGCTACAGCAGTGCACGCATGCTCGCCTAGTGGGCTATAGTGCCGGAGAGCCGAGCAGCGGCCGAAATCAAAGGAGAACGACAAGCCATCCATGGTGAAGTTCATCCGGAAAACTCACCAAAAATGGAAGCAAAGAAACAAACAAAAAAGATCAAACGATGATGTATTTGCACAAGCAAGTATACCACGACTAGGAGGACGAAGAGGGATACCTCATGGTGGTGGTGGTGGATGCCGGAATGCGACGGTTAGGCTAGAAAAGCTCATCAAAGAGTTCAACGGTGACATGTTACGAAGAGAGAAAATTCTAATTCTAATTTACTACATGAGAGATTTTTCAAACTAGAGGCTCCTCTTACGGTAGTTTTGGTGTGCTTTGCCCAAGGAGTTGGTACACATATATAAAGGGAGAAAAACTCTCCACCTCCACATCAACTAGTGATGTGGTACAAATTGACATTGCACCATCCACCTACACTAATGTGCCTAAATAAACATTAAAGCACATTAGTAAATAAAGACACCGGCCTTTAAGATTATTTTGGATTTTTGCACATAGCTTTCGTGGATGGATGAAGATTTTGGGCTTAGGATTATTCTAATTTCAAAATTAATTAATTTCATGAAATAAAAATAACTCTAGAAAGTCTAGAATTATCATTTATATCACAAAAATGCTCCGAAGCTTAGAAAATCCCTAGAAAATCCTGAAGAATATTTTGGAGCATCTAAAAAATTAGATTATGCTAGTAGAAAAATGAGAAGAAGTTCCGACAGAAGTAGGAAAATAATTCCTTAGAAGTTTTGAGAAATAGGTTGATGGATGATAAACCCAAAGGGGTGATTGGAGCATAAGAAAAGGACCTTGGGAATCTAAAAATGCAAAGATTAGGATCAAGAGAGCAGGGTTTTAATTACGGTAAAAGATAGAGACACGGCGAAGAAAGATAAAGACTTACTAATTGTGTTTTTGAAAATTTTTCTTACTCACAACACCAAGTCAAACAACAAGCAAACCTCACATCATCCAAACGCACATCAAATTTAGAAAACTTTAAAAAATCATATTTTTTCTATAACTAAATTTGCGCTAGTTCAGTACTAAACTTGGTAAATTTTATCCAAATATTAAAAATCTTTTATTTTATTTAGTGTTTTCTATGCACAATCCAAAATTCAAAATTTTGGGGTGTGACACCCGAGAGCGCTGACTTCGTACCGGAGAGTCCTATCCTATATCGGAGAGTCCGATGATCCCAGAGTGCCAAATTTTCACTAAGTCCTAGAACCACCGGAGCGTCCGACATCTACGCCAGACTATCCGACAGTCATCAGCAGTAGACCTTGGTGTATACCTACACACTCACTCTTGTAACACTAAAGCTCAAACAACTAAATATCATTGCATGACATCCCATAACTTGAGTATTGTACCTTATGTAAATCGCTCATCCAGCATCATGCATATAGGTGACGCGATCTCTGAAGATCTTGTGCTTGAGGAGCCTCAGGAGGAAGAAGCCGCTGAGCCTAGCAACGACGTTCAAGACAGGCCCCTATGCATCCCTATGCTTTTTAAATGCATAATGAACTATGGTTATTTATTGCATTACTATGTTATGGTATGACTAGTGAACCAGAAGGGATTCACCTATGCCAAGACATAACCACATAACGCCACCCCAAGCATCCCATGTGTCTTTATTAATTACCCTGCTTAGTATGCTTAGATCTTAGAGTTGAGCTAATGATGGGTTTCTCATTACTCGCGCGATGATAGGTTGTCCACCCACCAAGCAATACCTTTGGGAAAGAAATATAGACAAGGCCCGATCTTTCGATAGGTACGATAGCGTCGATTGGTGGAGACTTGATGTTCATGATCTAGGCTTTGAACCAAGACTAATTCAGACCCTCGCAACCATTACACCACTGCTCCATTGGTTATTAACCACGCGAACGCGATTGACCTCGCCGAGAAGGCTTTCCTGCAAGCGAATCGAGAACACAAGCAAGAACAGGATGAATGCAATCTAAAATTGCAAATAAATATGAGGCTTATGATAATGAGAAGGAGTTCAAGTCTTTATTCAAAAGGACTAATCGCCATAGGCGAACAAGATCAAGAACTGGGGCCCTGGTTCACAACAAGCGGCCTGGGCGGCACAGTTGCAGCAAAACAACGCCTATTTCACGAGAAAATCAAGAACTAAACAAAACCCAAACCCTAAGGAGAGCGACGTCTACTAATTATAGAGGCCCGGATGTCACCCCCCTAGACGCACCCCCTAATGGGCTCTAAGACAATACACGGCCCAATAGACCAAAAGATGGTGTCATAGCACCCTGGCAGATTCTGGACGCTGACTTGTTTCAATGATTCCTAGTGATTCTAAAGGGATTTTGATGTGAGACCACTTACATTGGCTTCCTTATCTAACTAGCTTTCCATCCATATGTGGATTGTCGAAAACGGAGCCCGAACGCGCCCGTGTGACTAGTTTTATGATAGACTGGTCCTAGAACCCGAGATGGGCTCAAACTTGATTTGGGCCTCCACCTTGGTGACTCGAACCAGATGAGCTTCGAGCCTCCTTCTTGGTTAGGACACCCTTGCTGATCTCCCCGTCCTCTATCTCCAAGCATGGTCGTATGCATGGAGCTCAAGTCCTCATCATCCTCCCTTTCTTGATGAAAAGTCATCCTCGGCGTCAATTTTGCTTGAAGTCGATCCTGCACAACATGAAGACAAATGAGGTTTCCAAAATAAAGGGAATGGACAATGTTGTGAGAAAGAATATGACCACATATCTAGGTTTATAGCATGTCTTGTCCTCTAGACATGTAGTCTGCTCGATTGAAATACACATGATCTTTGCAAGTACTATCCTACAAAAGATTAGTACTAACAAGAAACATATGCTCCCTTTCTTTGGATTCTACTTGTGTTCGAAAAGCAAAACTAGAGGAATATGGCATAACAATAGTGTTGATTTTACTATCCTCTAGTTGATCATTACTTTGCACAACAAAAGGAGAATTCAGATTTGTACAAATGTAAACTCGTTGTATCAAATATTGTCCTTGGTTGTTATATTTACCAAAAATATGATATGTATGTCTAGAGAACCATGGAAAATCAGCATATGCATAAAGTTTCTCCTCTAAAGAACTAAGATTACACGGAACATCAAATTCAATGTAACCCAAAGTATTTAAAGAAGACAACAATTTTAGCTCATCAATGTCACTAGCATTATGAATAACAAGTCTATTTTCTACACAAGTGTTCGATTTCAGCACACATATAGCATGATCATTCTTCAATGATTGCATGGGTATAACATAAATATGATCATGCAAGTCATCTTCGTCATAAGAAACATCAAGCAAATCATCTTGCGACAAAGGTAAATCAAGCGAAGGCTCCACCAAAATTTGCTCTATCATAGCATGATTGGTGAAAAAAATCAGCACATCAAGAGAACTCTCACCTTTCGTGAGTTTAGCATCATAGGCATTACCTTTGCTCTCATGTTCAGCAGGAGTAATAGTTGATGGTTCTGAATTTTCACATGAGGCTGTGAGCATCTCATTTTCTGTCACGTCATCCTTGCTCTTTTGTACATTGTCCTACCAAAGGTTAGGCATAGCATGAGGAATAACAAAAGATTGATCTAGTTGATGTACCTCATCATTTGAATTAATTACAAGAGATGGATTAACAAAATTTTCTCTCATAAGATCTTTCATATCATTCCATGTGTGAGGTTTATCTAACAAACTTAAAGACTCCCACCAAGTTGATGCAGATTGTCTCAAAACACTAGTTGCATTTTTTATTTTCCTCCATTCGCACATATAACTTTGTGCAAAAATATTATCTATTTTCATTTCCCACTCAATATACAGATCAGCACCAATACCATCATAAGTAGGCGGGGAAGAAAGAATAGATTGACCTACGGGAGGAGGTGTAGCAGCAATAGTGCGTGGCTCATGCATCATTGATGTCTCATATCGGTACGTGTTGTAACCTGTCATTGTTAGCATCAAACAAGAAAACACACAAGTATGTATTTTCCTATCAATTACTATAGGATGTGGTCAAGGAGTAAAGTCACACATGCTCAAGCATCTTACCACGGTCTTACAAGTGTTTACCAAAGCAACAGACGGTGCAATCGGTCGGTGACTATGATACCGTTGTAGCTTGAGTGTAACAGCTGCAAGGCGAACCTATACTTAGTTAGAAGAAAGTGGAGCTTAGACAAGCACAATATAGTAGCAAGGAATAGCAACATTTGCAACTAAATAACAAAGCTGAATAAGTATCCCGAGTACTTGTCTTAGTTGCTGGTCTATTCATGTTCCAAGCACTAGATGTATCAAGTGATGGGAACAAGGTGGAAATCAGCACATGCAAACACAGCTCAAATGGCGTTCTCTATGTGCTCCTCTAGATATTGTTCAACTTTTGCCCCTCTCTTTTTTCTCTATTTTTGGGTTGTCATTGTTTTTTGGGATTCTTTCACTTTTTCTTTTTATTTTTTTGATATTTTTCTTCACTTAGGAGCACAAAAGAAGTAACCATAGAAAATATGAGCTTAAACAAGTGAAGATCCTCTTTTTTTTTGGGAAAGTAATGTAGATAAGGCCCGATCTTTCGATAGGTACAATAGCATCGATTGGTGGAGACTTGGCATTCACAATCTAGGCTTCGAACCAAACTTGATTCGGACCCTCACAACCATTACACCACTGCTCCATTGGTTATCACCACACGAACGCGATTGACCTCGCTGAGAAGGCTTTCCTGCAAGCGAATCGAGAACACAAGCAAGAACAGGATGAACGCAATCTAAAATTGCAAATAAATATGAGGCTTATGATAACGAGAAGGAGTTCAAGTCTTTATTCGAAAAGACTAATCACCATAGGTGAACAAGATCAAGAACTGGGCCCTAGTTCACAACAAGCGGCCTTGACGGCACAGTTACAGCAAAACGATGTCTGTTTCACAAGGAAATCAAGAACTAAACAAAACTCAAATCCTAAGGAGAGCGACGGCTACTAATTATAGAGCCCCGAATGTCACCCCCTGGATGCGCCCCCTAATGGGCTCTAAGATGATACATGGCCCAACGGACCAAAAGACGGTGTCGCAGCACCCAAGGAGATTCTAGATGCTGACTTATTTTGACGATTGCCATTGATTTCGAAGGGATTTTGACATGAGACCACTTGCATTGACTTTCTTATCTAATTAGCTTTCGATCCATATGTAGATCGTTGAAAATGAAGCCCGAACATGGCCGTGTGACTAGTTTTATGATAGACTGGTCCTAGAACCCGAGATGGGCTTGAACTTGATTTGGGCCTCCACCATGGTGACTCGAACCGGATGAGCTTCGGGCCTCCTTCTCAGTTAGGACACCCTCGCTGATCTCCCCGTCCTCTATCTCCAAGCATGGTCGTATGCATGGAGCTCATGTCCTCATCATCCTCCCTTTCTTGATGAAAAGCCATCATCGGCGTCGATTTTGCTTGAAGTCGATCCTGTAAAACATGAAGACAAACGAGGTTTCTAAAATAATGGGAATGGACAATGTTGTGAGAAAGAATATGACCACATGTCTAGGTTTGTATCATGTCTTGTCCTATAGACATGTAGTCTGCTCGATTGAAATACACACGATCTTTGCCAGTACTATCCTATAAAAGATTAGTACTAACAAGAAACATATGCTCCCTTTCTTTGGATTCTACTTGTGTTCGAAAAGCAAAACTAGAGGAATATAGCATAACAACAGTGTTGATTTTACTGTCCTCTAGTTGATCATTACTTTGCACAACAAAAGGAGAATTTGGATTTATACAAATGTAAACTCGTTGTATCAAATATTGTCCTTGGTTGTTATATTTGCCAAAAAATATGATATGTATGTCTAGAGAACCATGGCAAATCAGCATATGCATAAAGTTTCTCCTCTAAAGAACTAATATTACACGGAACATCAAATTCATTGTAACCCAAAGTATTTAAAGAGGACAACAATTTCAGCTCATCAACGTCACTAGCATTATGAATAACAAGTCTATTTTCAGCACAAGTGTTCAATTTCAACACACATATAGCATGATCATTCTTCAATGATTGCATGGGTATAACATAAATATGATCATGCAAGTCATTTTCATCATAAGGAACATCAAGCAAATCATCTTGTGACAAAGGTAAATCAAGCGAAGGCTTCACTAAAATTTGCTCTATCATAGCATGATTGGTGCAAAAATTTAGCACATCAACAGAACTCTCACCTTCCATGAGTTTAGCATCATGGGCATTACCTTTGCTCTCATGTTTAGCAGGAGTAATAGTTGATGATTCTGAATTTTCATATGAGGCTGTGAGCATCTCATTTTCTGTCATGTCATCCTCGCTCTTTTGTACATTGTCCTACAAAAGCTTAGGCATAGCAGGAGGAATAATAAGAGATTGATCTAGTTGATGCACCTCATCATTTTAATTAATTATGAGAGATGGATTAATAAAATTTTCTCCCATACGATCTTTCATATTATTCCACGTGTGAGGTTTATCTGATAAACTTAAAGACTCCCGCCAAGTTGATGCAGATTGTCTCAAAACACTAGTTGCATTTTTAATTTTCCTCCATTCGCACATATAACTTTGTGCAAAAATATTATCTATTTTAGTTTCCCACTCAATATACTCATCAGCACTAATACCATCATAAGTAGGCAGGGAAGAAATAATAGATTGACCTATGGGAGAAGGTGTAGCAGCAATAGTGCATAGCTCATGCATCATTGATGTCTCATATCGGTACGTGTTGTAACCTGTCATTGTTAGCATCAAACAAGAAAACACACAAGTATGTATTTTCCTATCAGCTACTATAGGATGTGGTCAAGGAGTAAAGTCACACATGCTCAAGCGTCTTACCATGGTGTTACAAGTGTTCTTACCAAAGCAACAGACGGTGCAATTGGTCGGTGACTGTGATACTGTTGTAGCTTGAGTGTAACCGTTGCTAGGTGACCTTGTACTTGGTTAGAAGAAAGTGGAGCTTGGATAGGCACAATATAGTAGCAAGGAATAGCAATATTCGTAACTGAATAACAAAACTGAATAAGTATCCCGAGTACTTGTCTTAGTTGCTGGTCTATTCACGTTCCAAGTACCAGATGTATCAAGTGATGGGAACAAGGTGGAAATCAGCACACGTAAACATAGCTCAAATGGTATTCTCTATGTGCTCCTCTAGATATTATTCAACTTTTGTCCCTCTCTTTTTTCTCTATTTTTGGGTTGTCGATGTTTTTTGGGATTCTTTGACTTTTTTTATTTTTTTGATATTTTTTCTTCACTTCGGAGCACAAAAGAAGTAACCACATAAAATATGAGCTTAAACAAGTGAAGCTCCTCTTTTTTGGGGAAAGTAATATAGATTAGGCCTGATCTTCCGATAGGTACGATAGCGTCGATTGGTGGAGATTCGACGTTCATGATCTAGGCTTCGAACCAAGACTGATTTAGACCCTCACAACCGTTACACCACTACTCTGTTTGTAATCACTACGCAAACGTGATTGACCTCGCCGAGAAGGCTTTCCTATAAGCGAATCGAGAACACAAGAACGGGATGAATGCAATCTAAAATTGCAAATAAATATGAGGCATATGATAACAAGGAGTTCAAGTCTTTTTTTCAAAAGGGCTAATCGCCACAGACGAACAAGATCAAGAACTGGGGCCCTGGTTCACAACAAGTGGCCTTGGCAGCATAGTTGCCGCAAAACGACGTCTATTTCACAAGAAAATCAAGAACTGAACAAAACCCAAATCCTAAGGAGAGCAATGACTGCTAATTATAGAGCCTCAAATGTCACCCCCTGGATGCGCCTCCTAATGGGCTCTAAGACGATACACGACCCAATGGACTAAAAGATAGTGTCACAGCACCCTGGCAGATTCTGGACGCTAACTTGTTTCGACGATTCCTATTGATTTCGAAGGGATTTTGACATGAGACCACTTGCATTGGCTTCCTTATCTAATTAGCTTTCTATCCATATGAGGATCATCGAAAACGGAGCCCAGACGCGCCCCTATGACCAATTTTATAATAGACTGGTCCTGGAACCTGAGATGGGCTCGAACTTGATTTGGGCCTCCACCTTGGTGATTCGAACCGGATGAGCTTCGGGCCTCCATCTCAGTTAGGACACCCTCGCTGATCTCCCCGTCCTCTATCTCCAAGCATGGTTGTATGCATGGAGCTCATGTCATCATCATCCTCCCTTTCTTGATGAAAAGCTGTCCTCGGCGTCGATTTTACTTGAAGTCGATCCTGCGCAACATGAAGACAAATGAGGTTTCCAAAATAATGGGAATGGACAATGTTGTGAGAAAAATATGACCATATGTCTAGGTTTGTAGCATGTCTTGTCCTACAGACATGTAGTATGCTCGATTAAAATACACACGATATTTGCCAGTACTATCCTGCAAAAGATTAGTACTAACAAGAAACATATGCTCCCTTTCTTTGAATTCTACTTGTGTTCGAAAAGCAAAACTAGAGGAATATGGCATAATAATAGTGTTGATTTTACTGTCCTCTAGTTGCTCATTACTTTGCACAACAAAAGGAGAACTTAGATTTGTATAAATGTAACCTCGTTGTATCAAATATTGTCCTCGGTGGTCATATTTGCCAAAAACATGATATGTATGTCTAGAGAACCAAGGCAAATCAGCATATGCATAAAGTTTCTCTTCTAAAGAACTAAGATTACACAGAATATCAAATTCAATGTAACCCAAAGTATTTAAAGAAGACAACAATTTCAGCTCATCAATGTCACTAGCATTATGAATAACAAGTCTATTTTCAGCACTAAAAGGATCAGGATGCCCAAGAGGGGGGATGAATTGGGCTAATTCTAAAATTCTTTGCAATAATTAAATCCTATGGTTAGCCCAATTAACCCCTTGTGGCTAGAAAGTGTTTCTAATTGTTCTACCGCATAAAAGACTTGCAACCTAAGTTCCAATCCTACTCTAGCATGGCAATTCTAAGAATGTAAAGACATGAATTGAATTGCTCAAAGTAAATAGAGAAGGAGGAACATGGCGATGTTTTGCCGATGTATCGGAGAGTCGCCACTCCCCACTAGTCCTTGTTGGAGCACTCGTGCAAGGGTGTAGCTCTCCCTTGATATGCGTAAGGATCAAGTGCTCTCTATAGGTTGATTCTTTGACACTCCGTTGTGGTGAATCACCCACAACCACTCACAACTTGAGTTGGGTCACCCACAAGCTCCGCCGGGTGATCACCGAACTCCCAATCACCACCAAGCCATCTAGGTGATGGCGATCACCAAGAGTAACAAGCACAAACTCTCACTTGACCACGACAAGCCTAATGAGAAGGTGGATGCACACTTTGCTTCTCTTGATCTTCACTAATGAGGGCTCTCTTTGGGATTCTCAAATCTCAATCACCTCACTAGGACCTTGCTCTTCTCGGCACTCACTAAGGTTTTCTCAGCTATTGGAATGAGCAAAAGTACCCCCACACACGAGTGGAGGTTGTATTTATAACATCGGCTGAAAAATGAACTGTTATGTGCCTCTACAGGGTGACCAGACCCTCTGGTCATGTTGATCGAACGCTATAGTCAGTATACCCCGAACTCTAGTGGTTATGAGTTGACCAGACGCTAGAAGCGTCCGATCAACACTGACCAGACGCGTCCGGTCACATTTTCCCCTCACTGGAACCTTACTAATGTCTACCGGACGCTGGACCTCTAGAGTCTAGTCACTTGCTGAGTAGCGTCTGGTCAGCAACCAAAACCTGATCAGAGTCTGGTCAGCATTGACCGGACATGTCCGATCAGGATTCTCCCTCTTTGGGACCTTACTAGAGTCGATCGGACGCTGGCCCTCAGCGTCCGGTACCATGACCTCGCAGCGTTCGGTCACTTCCAGACACTTTCACCTTGGTCAAATGAACTGACCAGACTCTGAGCCAGCATCCAGTCACACCAGAGCCAGCGTCCGGTCAGTATTTGACCCTCCATTCACTTCCAACTCTCGAACATATGTGAATGAAGTTTGCTCCATTGGATCAAAGGGCTATTGTGGAGCTACCTAGTGCTAGTTTTAACAAGTGTGCACCACACCTAACTCACTAGACTCACCTAGGTCAAGCTACCCATTCATACCCACCTTAATAGTATGGCCAAAGGAAAAACAAAGTCCTAAACTACTCTAAGTGTCTCTCTAACTCCAATCGACACTTATAACTAGTCCATCCCTAACCTTGTCGTCCATCCTTTAAAAACCAAAATGATTTCCATCGTAGGGGCATGACAACTTTGATTGCCCAATTGATCTCCATTATCGTAACCTAACTCAATTGTTTCTGCAAAACACACGTTAGTCACAGTAATCATGTATTGTCATTAATCACCGAAACCCAACTAGGGGCCTAGATGCTTTCAATCTCCCCCTTTTTGGTGATTGATGACAATACTACCTCGAGTATGTGAAAGAGATGAGGTTTTTTAACATGCTTGGTTCATATAAGTTTTAGGCAATAAGAACAAAGGTGTTAGACAAGCTTATATGACCCAAACCAACATGATGTACTCAAAAGATATTGAATAAGCATGAGTACAAGTAACAAAGCTCATTTGCATCGGAGTAAAACGTGGAAGCAAAGGCAAATGAGCAAAACACAAGTGATATGACATATAAAGAATTCAAAGTAGAGAGCACACATGTCATATATCGTGATCACGTAGATATCACTATCACATAGATATAGTAGTAAACATGAATGCATAATGTATCACACACACAAAAGCATAATAGTGTATCTCATAAATAGAAACTCCAAATATAAATAGATAAGCTAATATAATAACTAAGCTCCCCCTAGATAAGTAGCTCCCCCTAAGCCTAACATACTCGAACCCTCTCCCCCTTTGGCGTCAAACACCAAAACCTATGGGTCGGTCGGCAGGGCTACAATGGATGAGCCGAGCACTGAGGTATGAGGAGTAAGGTGGAACTAGGTGCCATCATCGTCTAATCCTGAGCTCTAGGCTGTCTGACTCTCTGAAGCTAGAAGTGATGCTGAAGCAATCTGGGTCGGATCAGGAATTGGTGCTGCTAAAGGCTGAGCGGGTAAAACAGAAGCAGCTGGCTCTAATGATGCCATGGAGGAGGGGAGTGTCTCTGTCGTTGCTGTGATAGGTGCAACCATAGAAGGAACTAGAACATGCAGGTATGGAGGAGTGGGCTACCCTATCAACTCACTGAAGGAGGCTCCAAGACTCCTAGAGACTGAAGTGTCTGGCTCAAGTAGCAATGACGTCTGTGCTGGTGTGAAGCCCGTCTGAAGTGGAGTGAACTGCGGGGCTACCACTAGCGAAGCGAACCACTGGGATACCTGCTCTATCGATGAAGCATACTGTGCTGATGGTTGTCCCTGACTCTAAAGCCCACTAGGCTGTAACGCTGGAGCATTGAAGTGGTAGCAGGCTAACCAAGCTAGGGCGAAGCCTATGGCAGTGGGGCCCCAATCACCTACACTACATGCTGCATGAACCTGAGAAGCTGCTGCTGCATGAGGATCTACTGTTGATGCATAGCCTACTACTGCTGCTGTAGTGCCTGTGTCTACTGCTGAATAACAAGCTACTGGCACTGGAACTTGTCCTGCTGAGTTTGGAACTGTGCAAGTGTAGCAGTTGTCTCCTGAGCCTATCTGGCCTAGTCCTACCTCATCCACTCAAGTATAGCCAGAAGAGCAGGGTCGGTCTGCGGGGCAGGTGGCATGGAACTAGAGCTACTGGCCTCAGCATCATGTCATCGTGGAGGCATCTGTGGAATGGGCTGGTAATCATCATCAGAACTGTCACTAGGCTTGCTAGTGACCAACCCCTCTTGTCGAGCAAGCTCTTCCTCCTCTGTAGCTACAATATCCCTAATAATAGCATCCTGCTGGGCTAAAGTCTCTGGCACCTCTAGACGACGGCGCGGCTAACTTGGCACCTGTGGTGTACTATGGCAGATCATCTGAGATAGGTTATAAGCAGGGAACTCTATCGTGGCACCACTATACTCAGCAATCATCTCAGGTGACTTAACAAAAATAGCTCTATGGATAAGGAATGTGACCTAGTGAGCATAGGGTAGCTGCCTATGACCTTTGAAGCCCTCAACTATAGTGTCCTCCATCTCTGATAGAAGGAGATCCTAGATATCAAAAACTGTCTGCTGCATGAGAGAGTTGAGAAGCCATAGCTAAATTTGAGTCAATCCCTCTCTATATCCCATCCTCGGAAGTAAAGTCCTCCTCATAACAGCCTCAAGCACTCGAGCAGTGGGCGTGAGATCATTGGGGTTCCTCCTCGAACCCTCGCCAAAAGGCTCAGTGAAGTAGTTGATATGAACCCGCTAGGGTGAATCCCGATCTTTCTATGAGAGAAGGTGGATAACTTGATTTGGGGATGGAGATGACGTTCATGGTCCGACTACAACTATCCAAGGATGTTGCGCCTTAGCAACCGATACACCACCTCCAACGGCTGTCGCGATCTTATGGAGCACGATCAACCAAACCACTATGGTAATTCCTACAAGCAATCGAGGAACAAGCAAGAACAAGTAGAACAAGCAACTCAATTGCAAATATGGAGATGAAAACCAATCTGAAATCACAAAGTTGGGGTTCTGAATTGAGTAGAACGGATGGTCTAGTCGACACACGCGTCTACAAGGAAGTAGCAATGGCTAAACTTTCAACAAACAAAACCCAAACTGTTTGTGGTGGCTCTAATCCTTATTAATACCTAGGGGAATGACTAGGGGGTGTTGGGGTCATTCTCCAACCCTAGGATGCGTCCCTAATGGACCCAACTTGATACATGGACCATCGGCCCAAAATAGGGTGACACAGCACCAAAGGCAGAAAAGGTCCCGGTGTTGAAATGATGACTGCAGAAGCATCAGATAAGATATAGCCGAGAGAAGGTGGATAACTCGATTTGGGGATGGAGATGACGTTCACGGTCCAACTACAACTATCTAAGGATGCTGCGCCTTAGCAACCGATACACCACCTCCAACGGCCGTTGCGATCTTGTGGAGCATGATCAACCAAACCACTATGGTAATTCCTGCAAGCAATCGAGGAACAAGCAAGAACAAGTAGAACAAGCAACTCAATTGCAAATATGGAGATGAAAACCAATCTAAAATCACAAAGTTGGGGTTCTGAATCGAGTAGAACAGATGGTCTAGTCGACACACGCGTCTACAAGGAAGTAGCAATGGCTAAACTTTCAACAAACAAAACCCAATCTATTTGTGGCAGCTCTAATCCTTATTAATACCTAGGGGAATGACCAGGGGGTGTTGGGGTCATTCTCCAACCCTAGGACATGTCCCTAATGGACCCAACTTGATACATGGACCATCGGCCCAAAATAGGGTGATGCAGCACCAAAGGCAGAAAAGGTCCCGGCGTTGAAACAATGACTGCAGAACCATCGGATAAGATATAGCCATGAGTCTAGATCTGTTGGAAAATAGACTTGATAAGATTTCCAAAAAGTGCTAGAACGTCCCAATTGGAGTCCGTATGAAGTCATGGTGACCGTCGCAATTTGGGACTATTTTGCAGTCCGAATTCAACTTCCAAAACGTGTTGGACTTGGACTCTTTCTATCCTTGGAACCAAAGTGACGTGGTGGCCTAGCGGAGGACATTAGGAATACTTGGATTTGGTCCCCAATCAACTTCATTAACCTTCCATGCTTTCCATATGCAATCAAACCTTCCTTTGATCCATGTAAGTAATTCTGAAAATGAGAATGAACACACATCATGGTGCAGCATCAATTCATCAAATGCATCAATAATAAGCCTCATATAGAATGGATTGCACCTTTGGTATAGAAGTGGTTGGCATGGTCATATTTAAGCCAATGATGTCCTCATCAGTAGTGATGCACCAAGTCTGTAGGGGGTACCATGCCACCATGAGGACATCTGGGGGTGCAGTCTGTCCATAGCACATCTCATGGAGCTTGGCTGGCTTCTCCTGAAGCCTGAGAATCTTCCTGACCCTGGTGCTCATCAACCAATAGTCTCTGCCACCAAATGCAAAGTGAATGAACCTATGGTGGGGGTCAATCTAGAGAGATGCATAGAACTGACAAACCCAAGATGGAACATATAATCCAATCCGTCCAATCAAATCTATCAGCCCCGGTAGATATGCAAGGTAGGGGCGAATGTGCTCTCTAGCTGCTGCAATAATAGACTCTATGTTGCATACTCTCTATGGTCTGAAGACTACTCCACTATTTAGATAGGCATTATAGAAATCCTCCTACAGGGGTGTATAGAATCCCTCTGATGCTCTCTCATCCCTCCTAGGTGGAAACCATACCTCAAAGTCGACGAACCTCAGCTGCTGCACCTGCTTGGCCATGGTGGCCCTCAGGTCAAGGTGGGTCACTGGAGGCAAACCCTATGGTCGAGGCGGTGGATGAGAACCCCTATGCTGAGTGACTAGCCTCGGTGAAACTGGGACACGAGTATGACCAGAGCAACGTAATTGTGGCTGTGGTGCCGGCTCTGTCTCCTCAGCCTGCTGAACCTGCTCACCCTCTTGAGACTACTATGATGGTTGTGCCTCCTGTGTCTGCTGAGCTGGCTAAGGCTCCTGAGTCTGCTATGCTGGCTGAGGCTGCTGTTGTGGCTCCCCCTGAGGCTAAACCTCGTTAATGGCAACACACCGTCCTCCAATCATGAGGGTCCCACCTAGACCACCCTGAAGACGCTCAACACGCTGAAGTGTAGCCATCGCCTCTGGTGAAAGCGGATCGGCAATCTGAACTCCACTGTGAGCACCTCCTCTCTTGGCCTGCTCTACGGCCTCTACAACTACGGTGGCTCTCGCTGTATCTACATCTAGATACTTGTGCTTCCTAATTGCCAGCTTCTTGGTCGCCTTGCCTTTAGGTTCTACAGGCTGGCGAGGCAGGGGCCTTGGATCCTCGTCACCGGGACCACCTCCGACATTCTTCACATGAGCCATCTGAAAGATCTGAGATGAATCAACTGCTCCTGACAAAGATCAACTGTCGCTAACACTTTCGAGGCTTGGCCTCGTTCCTTACTCGTGTGCTTGGCCCCAAGTTGATTAACAACTATCACTGACACCTCAATGGCACCGACTCGCTGCACGATGGAATAGATAGGATATACAAATAAATACAATATATCTAAAGATGCAAAACCTAGGAAGCAAGCAATTTAGATACAAAATTGAAACGACAGGCTTGCTACCTAACGATCCGGCGAAAATGACGAGATGAGGAAAGGATCGGGGGACACCGAATCGGCTAGGGTTGCTGGTCAGTGAGGTGCAAGGGCACAGCGATGCTTGACTGGAGCTTAGTGAGATGCGGGCTTGATGGCACTGGAGCGATGGAAATCACCGGTGAGGATGCAACGATGGTGCTAGGGCACTATAGGGTTGGTGTTGTGGCTTGGGATTGCAGCCGGCGGTGCTATTGGTGGTGCTTGGCGCGGAGACTAGGGCACTAGCGGTGCTAAGGCGTGGGTACGCGACGAAGTCGGCGAAAGGGCAGAGGCGTGTTTGGCAGTGCTGAATCACAACTGTGCAGGGAGCAGGAGCAGCGGTGGCGTAGGGGCACAGTGCGGCACGTGGTGGTGGAGCGAGGAGCTATGAGCGACGGCGCAGGGATAAGCAATAAATGAAGCAAGTTTTTGAGATTGAGTCATTACACCCTTTGATGGACTCCCTATGATGAGATCTTATAGATGATCTTGAAGTAGGGGTGTATTTCTTCTATTGACCACTTGAGGGGGAGGTTATGGAGCATCAATATCTTGTGCTTGTACCACCATTTGTTCATGGGAGACATGAGTATCTTCATTTTCTACTCTCCCATCTTTTTCATCATCTTGTGGCACACTTGATGAAGAAGGTGGATCAATCACTTGTACATCATCTTCATCATCTTTTGGCTTGATGTCTCCAACTGGAATGTTCTTCATAGCCTCCCTCAATGGTTGATCACCTACATCATCAAGATTCTCATGTGCTCCTTGAGAGCCATTAGATTCATCAAATTCTACATCATATGTTTCTTCAACCAAGCCAGTGGCATGATTAAATACTCTATATGCTTTGGACTTTGATGAGTAACCAACAAGAAAACCAATATAACAACATCTTTGAAACTTCCCTAGGTGTTGTCGCTTCTTATAGATGTAGCATTTGCAACCAAACACCCTAAAGAAGGAGACGCCTGGCTTCTTCCTATTGAGCAACTCATAAGGTATCTTGCCAAGGAACTTTTGAAGGAATAGGCGGTTGGATGCATAGCATGTGGTATTGATTGCTTCCGCCCATAGAGCTTCAGGGGTGTTGTACTCATCAAGCATTATTCTTGCAAGAGTGATCAATGTTCGGTTCTTCCACTCAACTACACTATTTTGTTGAGGAGTATATATTGTGGAGACTTCATGTTTGATTTCAACTTCATCACAATAAGCTTCTATGTTTATGTTGTCAAATTCTTTCCCATTGTCACTTTTTATCTTTTTGAGCTTCACTTCAAATTCATTTTGTGCTCTCTTGGCAAACTTCTTGAAGCAAGATGCAACTTCAGATTTGTCATGAAGGAAGAATACCCATGTATACCTTGAATAATCATCAACAATCACAAGACAATAAAGATTTCCTCCCAAACTCTTGTATGTTGTTGGTCCAAATAAATCCATGTGAAGGAGTTCTAGCACTCTTGCGGTTGACATGAAAGCTTTTGTTGGATGGGTATTTGCAACTTGCTTGCCGGCTTGACATGCACAACAAAGCTTGTCCTTCTCAAACTTTATATCCTTCAACCCTCTCACCAAATCATTCTTCATAAGCTTCTTGAGTGAGCTCATCCTAACATGAGCAAGTCTTCTATGCCATAGCCACCCAAGTGTTGTTTTGGTGAATAGGCATGTCTTCAAGTTTGCATCTTCGGAGGTGAAGTCCACTAGATATAGGTTGTTGTATCTAAATCCTTTGAATATCACATGATCGTCATCCTTCTTGGATACAACAACCTCCTTCTCGATAAACAAGCATTGGAAGCCAAGATCACACAATTGTCCAACGGATAGCAAGTTGAAACTCAATGAAGCAACATATAGCACATTGGAGATGGAAACTTTGCCCAATCCTTTGACCTTGCCCTTTGAGTTATCTCCAAATGTGATTCTTTCTTGCCCATCTACTTCTTCATCTAGTGAGGTGAACATACAAGGATCACCGGTCATATGTTGTGTGCAACCACTATCAATAACCTAATGACTTCTACCGGTCTTGTATTTCACCTACACACAAGATATCAAGCTTTAGGAACCTAAACTTGTTGAGGGCCCTTCACCTTCTCAACAAGTGACTTTGCAACCCAAATTTTCTTAGGTCTATTCTTATTTAGAGGTCCTAAGAATATCACTTTCATCTTTCCACTAGAATCCTTTCTAAGCATGTAGTGAGCATTGAAGGCAAAGGGTCTAGCATGCTTGGGTAAGGGTTGTGGTGGTCGAGTTTGGCACTCATGAGCAAAGTGGCCTTACTGTCCATACTCAAAGCATCTCTTTGGCTTTGGCTTTAGCTTTGATTGTTGTTGTTGAGCTTGAGCCTTCTTCTCTTTGTTTGCCATATACCCAATGCCACTTCTATCCATTTTTATGATAGTGTTCATTAGAAGCTCACTTTGAAGATACTTGCCTCTAGTGAACTTGCTCAATCCAATCTTGAGATCCTCTTTTTCCAACTTGAGCTTCTTGTTCTCTTTCTTGAGTGCATCACTACTTTTATCTTCCTTGAGTGCAACATTGTTTCTCTCTTCCTTGAGTTTCTTGTTTTCTTCTTTTAGCTTCTCATTCTCAAGAATCAAGTTACCATCATGATCAAGAGTTTCTAGCACAATGGTGTTGTGGGTTTTGAACTCTTCAAACTCTTTCTTTAGCTTTTCATTGTCATGCTTGAGCTTGACATACTCATCATAGTCATTACACTCAACCACTTGCTTGCCTTTGCCACTAGATCCTTGCTCAATGCTCTCATCAATTAAATCATCACATGATGTAGCTATATCAATCTTAACAACATCGTTAGTAGCATCATGTGGCTCATTAGGTAAAATTCTTGAGCAATAACAAGATTGTCATGATTAATCTTGAGAGTAGTGTATTCATCTTTTAGCTTATTATGGCTAGTGATGAGCTCTTTGTGCACCCACTCAAGTTTATCATGTTTATCTTTAAGCTCTTTCTTAGAAGATTTGAGCTCCTTGAGTTTGGATGACATAGCATCATTTGCTTCTCTAAGCTCAACATTAGCCTTTTCGGCTATCTCACATTTAGCTAAAAGAGAATCATTCTTAATCTCAAGCTTTTCATTTTTAGCTCTAGTCTTTATAATGATCTTAGTGTATTTCTTTAGCAATTTAGCAAGATCATCATAAGTAGGTGACTCATATTCATCATCATCACTATCACTATCACTATCATTATGAGCATGATCATCACCACTACTATCATCATCATGTGATACCTTTCGTTCACCTTTGGCCATAAGGCATAGGTGTATAGAGAATGATGGCGGTGGTGGCAGTGAGGATGATGAGTCAATACCAATGGCGGCCACCTTCTCGTTGTCACTATCATCATCGGATGATCCACTAGATGAATCAATGTTCATGAGCCAATCACCGACGATATAAGCCTTTCCACTCTTCTTCTTGTGGAAGTCCTTCTTCTTGCCATCTCTCTTCTTGTATGGCTTGTTCTTTTTCTTCTCATCTTCATCTTCATTGCTTAAGTCATCTTTCTTGCCCTTGTTCTTGTTCTTGAACTTGTCTTTCTTGGGCTTTGTGCATTGGTGAGCTAGATGACCAAGTTCTCCATAATTGTAGAAATCCATCTCGGAGATTGGCTTCCTTCTAGAACTAGTGAAGAACTTCTTCTTCTTGCCATAAAACTTGATGCCACTCTTGTTTAGCTTCTTTAGCATCTTGGCGGTCTTTTCACCATGAGAGCAAGACTTTCATCATCAACTTTATCATCACTTGAGCTCTCATACTCAAGACTTGCTTTGCCCTTCTCTTGACTAGCTTTGAATGCTAAGTCCTTATCTTTTTTGTTTGTAGAGGATGAGCCATCTTGTGGTGTGATGTGCATGTACATCTCATGAGCATTAATCTTTCCCAAGATTTGTGTCGGTGTAGTGGTGGAAAGATCACCTTGATGTAGCACGATCATAATATACCCATATTTGTCAATGGGGAGGACACTTAAGATCTTTCTTACAACATCGGATGGTTACATTTGAGTAAGTCCAAGCTCATTGACTTCCTCTATAAGAACATTCAAACGTGAATACATTTCATTAGCACATTCTTTAGGAAGCATTTCAAAAGAGTTGAGCTTTTTCATGACAAGATAATAGCGTTCCTCATGCTCACTCTTAGTTCCCTCATGGAGCGCACAAACATCCGACCATAGTGCATGGGCGTCTTTGTGGTTCCTCACCCGATTGAACACATCTTTGCAAAGGCCTCTAAAGATGGTGTTTTGAGCCTTTGCATTCCACTTCTCATAATTCACCTCATCGCCTTGTAGGTTAGTAGCATCCCGAGGTTTTGGGAAGCCTTGTGAGGTGGCTCTAAGTATACCAACATCTAGAGCCTCAAGATACGCCTCCATGTGAATTTTCCAATAAGGAAAGTCATCTCCCTCAAAGATAGGAGGAGGTCCATCCCCGTGAGGCATCTTGCTATAGGCGGTTAAGCCTAAATACGTGAGCACGAGGCTCTGATACCAATTGAAAGGATCAAGATGCCCAAGAGGGTGTGAATTGGGCTAATTCTAAAATTCTTTACAATAATTAAATCTTATGGTTAGCCCAATTAACCCCTTGTGCCTAGAAAATGTTTTTAATTGTTCTACTGCACAAAAGACTTGCAACCTAAGTTCTAATCCTACTCTAGCATGACAATTCTAAGAATATAAAGACATGAATTGAATTGCTCAAAGTAAATGCTCAAAGTAAATAGAGAAGGAGAAACGCAGCGATATTTTGCCGAGGTATCGGAGAGTCGCCACTCCCCACTAGTCCTCATTGGAGCACCCACGCAAGGGTGTAGCTCCCCCTTGATCCACGCAAGGATCAAGTGCTCTCTATGGGTTGATTCTTTGACACTCCGTCACGGTGAATCACCCACAATCGCTCACAACTTGAGTTGGGTCACCCACAAGCTCCGCTGGGTGATCACCGAACTCCCAATCACCACCAAGCCATCTAGGTGATGGTGATCACCAATAGTAACAAGCACATACTCTCACTTGACCACGACAAGCCTCATGAGAAGGTGGATGCACACTTTGCTACTCTTAATCTTCACTAATGAGGGCTCTCTTTGGGATTCTCAAATCTCAATCACCTCACTAGGACCTTGCTCTTCTTGGCACTCACTAAGGTGTTTCTCAGCTGTTGAAATGAGCAAAAGTACCCCCACACATGAGTGGAGGTTGTATTTATAACACCGGCTAAAAAATAAACCGTTATGTGCCTCTGCGGGGTGACCGGACGCTCCGGTCGTGTTGACCGGATGCTCCGGTCAGTATACCCCGAACTCCAGTGGTTATGAGTTGACCGAATGCTGGAAGCGTTCGATCAAGACTGACCGGACGCGTCCGGTCATATTTTCCCCTCACTGGAACCTTACTGATGTCGACCGGACGCTAGACCTCTAGAGTCCGGTCACTTACTGAGTAGCGTCCGGTCAGTAACCGGAACCTGATCTGTGTCCGGTCATCATTGACCGGACGTGTCTGATCAGGATTCTCCCTCTTTGGGACCTTACTGGAGTCGACCAGATGCTGGCCCTCAGCATCCGGTACCATGACCTCACAGTGTCCGGTCACTTCCAAACACTTTCACCTTGATCAAATGAACTAACCGGACTCTGAGCCAGCGTCCGGTCACACCGGAGCCAGCGTCCGGTCAGTATTTGATCCTCCATTCACTTCCAACTCTCGAACATATGTGAATGAAGTTTGCTCCATTGGATCAAAGGGATGTTGTGGATCTACCTAGTGCTAGTTTTAACAAGTGTGCACCACACCTAACTCACTAGACTCACCTAGGTCAAGCTACCCATTCATACCCACCTTAATAGTACGGCCAAAGGAAAAACAAAGTCTTAAACTACTCTAAGTGTCTCTCTAACTCCAATTGACACTTAGAACTAGTCCATCCTTAACCTTGTCGTCCATCCTTTGAAAATCGAAACGATTTCCATCGTAGCGGCATGACAACTTTGATTACCCAATCAATCTCCATTACCATGACCTAACTCAATTGTTTCTGCAAAACACACGTTAGTCATAGTAATCACGTATTGTCATTAATCACCGAAACCCAACTAGGGGCCTAGATGCTTTCAAGCACAAGTGTTTGATTTCAACACACATAAAGCATGATCATTCTTCAATGATTGCATGGGTATAACATAAATATGATCATGCAAGTCATCTTCGTCACAAGAAACATCAAGCAAATCATCTTGTGACAAAGGTAAATCAAGCGAATGCTTCACTAAAATTTGCTCTATCATAGCATGATTGGTGGAAAAATTCAGCACATCAAGAGAACTCCACCTTCTGTGAGTTTAGCATCATGGGCATTACCTTTACTCTCATGTTCAGCAAGAGTAATAGTTGATGGTTCTAAATTTTCACATGAGGCTATGATCATCTCATTTTCTGTCATGTCATCCTCGCTCTTTTGTACATTGTCCTACAAAAGCTTAGGCATAGCATGAGAAATAACAAAAGATTGATCTAGTTGATGCACCTCATCATTTGAATTAATTACAAGAGATGGATTAATAAAATTCTCTCATAAGATCTTTCATATCATTCCATGTGTGAGGTTTATCTAAAAAACTTAAAGACTCCCACCAAGTTGATGTAGATTGTCTCAAAACACTAGTTGCATTTTTTATTTTCCTCCGTTCGCACATATAACCTTGTGCAAAAATATTATCTATTTTAGTTTCTCACTCAATATACTCATCAGCACCAATACCATCATAAGTAGGCGGGGAAGAAAGAATAGATTGACCTGCGAGAGGAGGTGTAGCAGCAATAGTGCATGGCTGATGCATCATTGATGTCTCATATCGGTACGTGTTATAACCTATCATTGTTAGCATCAAACAAGAAAACACAAAAGTATGTATTTTCCTATCAGCTACTATAGGATGTGGTCAAGGAGTAAAGTCACACACGCTCAAGCATCTTACCATGGTCTTACAAGTGTTCTTACCAAAGCAACAGACGGTGCAATCGGTCGGTGACTATGATACCATTGTAGCTTGAGTGTAACAGTTGCAAGGCGAACCTATACTTAGTTAGAAGAAAGTGGAGCTTGGACAGGCACAATATAGTAGCAAGGAATAGCAATATTTGCAACTAAATAGCAAAGCTGAATAAATATCCCAAATACTTGTCTTAGTTGTTGGTCTATTCACGTTCCAAGTACCAGATGTATCAAGTGATGGGAACAAGGCAGAAATCAGCACACGCAAACACAGCTCAAATGGCGTTCTCTATGTGCTCCTCTAGATATTGTTCCACTTTTGCCCCTCTCTTTTTTCTCTATTTTTAGGTTGTTATTGTTTTTTGGGATTCTTTGACTTTTTCTTTTTATCATTTTGATATTTTTTCTTCACTTAGGAGCACAAAAGAAGTAACCACAGAAAATATGAGCTTAAACAAGTGAAGCTTCTCTTTTTTTTTGGGAAAGTAATATAGACAAGGCCCGATCTTCCGATAGGTACGATAGCGTCAATTGGTGGAGACTCGATGTTCACGATCTAGGCTTTGAACCAAGACTGATTCGGACCCTCGCAACCGTTACACCACTGCTCCGTTGGTTATCACCACACGAACGTGATTGACCTCGCCGAGAAGGCTTTCCTGTAAGCGAACCGAGAACACAAGCAAGAACGGGATGAACGCAATCTAAAATTATAAATAAATATGAGGCTTATGATAACAAGAAGGAGTTCGAGTATTTATTCGAAAGGACAAATCGCCACAGGTGAACAAGATCAAGAACTGGGGCCCTGGTTCACAACAAGCGGCCTTGGCGGCATAGTTACAACAAAACAACGTATGTTTCACGAGGAAATCAAGAACTAAACGAATCCCAAACCCTAAGGAGAGTGATGGCTGCTAATTATAGAGCCTCGGACATCACCCCCCTAGACGCGCCCCCTAATGGGCTCTAAGACGATACACGGCCCAACGGACCAAAAGACGGTGTCGCAGCACCCTGGTAGATTCTAGATGCTGCCTTGTTTCGATGATTCCTGTTGATTTCAAAGGGATTTTGATGTAAGACCACTTGCATTGGCTTCCTTATCTAATTAGCTTTCCATCCATATGTGGATCGTCGAAAACGGAGCTCGGACGCGCCCGTGTGACCAGTTTTATGACAGACTGGTCCTGGAACCCGAGATGGGCTCGAACTTGATTTGGGCCTCCACCTTGGTGATTCGAACCGGATGAGCTTCGGGCCTCCTTCTCGGTTAGGACACCCTCGCTGATCTCCTTGTCCTCTATCTCAAAGCATGGTCGTATGCATGGAGCTCATGTCCTCATCAGAAAGGATCACCACTTGTGTCCACATGGGAATGGGAAGGGTAATGGTCGGTAAGGGGCATGGTCATGGCAAGAAGGGGGATTCTTGGATGACATAGCTTACTTACCGGTTAAGGACCATGCATCCATGGTAGTAAGAACATAAAATTGTATAGACCACTTGTCTCCAATGGGAGTGACAAGCTAAGTAACTGATTGCAATCGTTTTGTTCATGAAACTGGCAAGGGGGTTGCGCCGGTCGGGAATGTCCGGGTTTGTGACAATAACCGGGCACTAAGCCAAACCTTTCATTGGACATCTTGGTTAGGTTAGGGAAAGGTTGAAACATCGAGGTATCCCTTATGTACCGACGGATCTTTTGGGCGATATCCCTTGTTTCGGGTGGGGTTAACTTGAACCCCTCTGCGGAGTTTACTTTTGAAAGCAATAAGTTCTAACTTCTAGATACGGACTAGAGTTGGGTTCAGAAAATCAGGACTCGTGGAAGATCGAGTTCCAATTGGCTAAAAGCTTACATTGATTACCTATGCTACGCTCTGCTATTGCTACATCATAGATCACCTTTACTTTTGGTATAAATGCTTTTCTGCAAATGATATGCATTCCTTGCTACTACCCAAATTGTATAACCCTTGTTTATTATATTGGGTAAGACCTGCGGAGTACATTCGAGTACTCACCCCTGTTGGATCTTAAGTTTTGCAGGTACCGTAGCTCTCGTTCATGGATTCTTCTATGCTCCAAACCCTTCACCGGATCAGGAGTGGTGAACGATTTTGTGTACCGTAGATACACGGATGTGGCACACCCATGTATAAGTTATCATGAAATTATGTTATGTTGAAAGACTTCCGCTAGACTTCGATGTAGTTGGTGTGATCGTGTTATGAACTAAGTGTGTGAACCAAAACTTAAACCTTAATGCTTTAAACTATGATGTAACTTAAGCATGGTTGTGATGTATTATCTCTCTTGAACTAATCCTGTATGAGGCCGGCCCGAGTACATCTAATGGGGGTGTACCAGGACGACCTGTTAAGGGATGTGTCCAACTTAATAATCCCGGGTGGATTATCATCTTGGGTACTCACTTAAGAGGGCATTGATCCTGACAGGTGGGGTACGCGTGTTGGGTGGGCCGAACGGCCTTGAATCAAGGCGGAAAGGACAGGCAGCGCGTGCCATGTGGGTCGGCCGGACGTGCGGGGGCTACGAGGGGTTGGAAAAAATAGCAGACGGGGCAGGCTGCGTGGGCTCTGGGTGCGTGTGTCCGCCGGACTTCCGGGCACTAGCACTGCCCTTAATTAAACCTACTTGCAAAATGTATAATAACAATAATATATAATCTAAATATTCTTTTCATATCAAGGGTAAAATGTATAATAAAACCTCATGCTATTGGGAACCAAATCAATATACATACACAGAAATTTGAAAAGTCGGCAACATATATAATTCACATAGGTAATAGAGTTGATATTCTATAACTATGCGGACAGTAAATAACACCCTCTTTTGTTTAATATATGAAATAAGTTTACATGAAAGTTAGTCTCAATGAATGATTAACGAAGCGGTGGTCTATTAGGAGGTATTGTTTGCGGCCTTGCGTTCTTGATGCGTTGGTGTCTGCTGGAGTTGAGAGAGCACGGGTCCTATTGTTAAGGTTTGAACAATCTTGCCTATAACGGGCATTTTTAGTGAGAGATACTATACATAGGAATATAATTCTTTCAACCCTTTTACATATGAGCTCATTAGTTCAATTTTAAACTTTATCAATTTTATGTATTAAAAAGGTCAAAGGAAATAATGGATTTACTCGGTATTCCATGTATAATAGATATGCAACATGTTATAGGACATGTTTATATTCTTTTAGGGCCATTGTGGTAGAGCTCCTTCTGCTTTAGATTCTCTATGGAATCCGAGTTTTCAGTGAGAAGTGATTCTCTGGCTGAAATTGATTCCCTATGATTCTCTATAGGATAAACTCTATGCATATAGTGATTCCATGCGAGTGAATCAGGAGAAGCAACTTTTTCAGCTTTTAGTCTCCTAGTCATGTCAGAGAATCACTCCACAGAATCAGCAAATAATCACTTCTCCATAAAAAAAACTGTTTGGCAGAGCTTCTCCTGAGCCTAGAAACTGCTCTGAGAGCTCTGCCAAACTAGCCCTTAGCTTATCTGTAATATGTAGTAGATAGCTTACCGTTTTTATAAGTCGAGTGGTTAAATAGTTAACTATGGGGCCAGCTTTTCTAGCAGTTTCATGAGCTGTGTGGAGCTAATTTTTGTCAAGCGAATTGAAATGGAACAACTTCTCAAGAAAAAACTCCTTAAAACCCGGTCTCACAGAGGTGGAAGTGATATGAAGCTGAATTCTAGCTTCTCCTAGCTTCCTCTCTCAGATCTGCTATAAGAATTAAGAAGTTGTTTTACTTGCTCCATTTAAAAAAAATGTAAATCTCGTTTCTCGAGAAGTCAAACAATATCAAGTTTGACCAACACATGTACAAAATTATACTAATATTTATGATGCACCATAAGTATCATTAGACTAAGCAGAGAATATAGTTTTATAATATATATATATTTCAAAATATAAATATTCATACTTTTTTCATAAACTTTGTCAAACTTGAGATTTTTTTTACTTTTTGGAAAATGAGATTTATATTTTTTTTATGGGACGTAGATAATACTACATTTTTGTAAAACAACAGTAGGGTTTCTTGTGGTGCTGAAGCAAAAGAAAAAAAGCATGTTCCACTAGTAAAACAGAGTGGTACCAAAGGTGATCTAAGTTAGATCTTTTGAACTTTGGATAGATATTTTTTTAAAAAGAAAGTTCCAGCTTTTCTGTTTATACACAAAATCATATGATACTGATACCCTCTAATGTATTCTGAAAATGCCATGATACCTTAGTATTTTTGTTGCCGGGTTCCATTGAAACTTGAGAGGGGAGGCTTAGGGCATGATTGGTTCAGCGCAACCTACGGCCTGTTCGTTTCAGCTGAAATGATCGTGGATTATTTACTGCTAGCTGGTTTGATGTGAGAGAAAAATATTATTCTAGCTTATAATCCACGATCATATATGATCTGATGGTTCCTGGAGCCAGGCCGCCACTGCCCAGGCTGAACGCATGTGAGGCAACGCTGATTGGTTCACGTCTGTATCTGGTCCAAGTATTGAGAGAAGACGATTCATTACCTGTTTATCCTTGTGCCAGTATTTATGTGTTTTACAACACACGCGCAAGCCGCATAGTGCGGGCATGGCTCGCGAAGAACGGAGGCTTTAACTGGTTCGACTAGCCTCGCCTCCTCAAGATGGCTCAAGCCATGAGGTGCTTGCCAGCCCAGACAAGCCAATTTGGCTCTCCCTGGTAGCAAGGAAAACCCTGCCAGCACGGGTAACGAGGCAAGAGGAGTGAATGAGCTGGTTCCACTGCTAAAATTTAGTCTCTACCACATCAGATATTTGATACTAATTTATAATATTGAACATAAACTAATTATAAAACAAATTACATAGATTAAGACTAATTTACTATACGAATCTATTAAACCTAATTAAATTTATGTTTAGCCTTTCTAATTAGTATCGAATATCCGATGTAACATCCAGTAAACTTTAGTCCCCGAATCCCGGCACTCCCTCGCCTAATTTCTCGCTTGGCTAGACAAAACAGTGTTTAGCGAGCCTTCCAGGCCGCGCGGGGCGTCCGTTGCATCCGCTGAGCCAGCGTCGGCTCGTCGGTCAGCCAACCAAACAGCGTGACACTGTTGCATCCGGCTCCGGCGAGCCAATCACGTCCTTATCCATGCCGTTATCCACCTCAGCGGCCACTCCACCAATCCTAGCGCGCCTCCGTCGCCCCGCCTTATCCCACCTCACCGACCCACCACCGGCACGGCACGGACCATCTCGTTCGTTCTCGTCTCCACCACCGGCGCCTCGTCTCTTCGACTCTTCCCCCCCTCTCTCACCCCCGCTCCCTCCAAAGTCCAAGCCCTACCCACCCCCCGCCCCCACCACCACATGGCGGCGGCGCTCGCCTCCTCCCGCTGCTGCTGCAGCCGCCCGTCGCTGCCGCCCCTACCGACCCGCGGCCGCCGCTCCGTCGCCCGCTGCGCGCTTTCCGGAGGAGAGGTCAGGTTCATGGGCTCCAGCTGCATTTCTTATCATTTCTCTTTTTGTGTGGGTGTGTGTGAAACTGGGATATATGCTTCGATGGCTGTTTAGCAATGTGGCTCGTTGGTACTGCATTGCAACTTCGGCCAGGCAGGCATGCCGGTGCCTAGCAATGCTGCTACGCTGATCCCGGCTCTTGATTGAAACCATGAGCTCAACTGGTGAAGAATTTCTCTAGTTGAAGCTGTAAACTGGTGACGATTGTTTATGTCCGTTAGTTAGTAGTTGGGGAAAGATCAGATAAAAGGGACTTTTGTGCTTCCTGTGGAAATATGGGTAACATGGTTCAGAATTTTTATCAGGATATAAAGGGTGCAGGGTTGCTCAATGTTAATCTAGAAACTATTTGTGATGTGTAGTTGAGTATAGTCAATGAAAAAGATGTGAAGTTGTTGAGCAGTCAGTGAAAAAGATGTGAAGTTGTGTGTAATCAATGGACACTTGATGTTTTGCCACTTCCTTCAGACACCTGTCACGAAAATAGTAGGGTGGAAAGAAATCATGAAATGCGAACTAGTCTAGTGTCAAGTCCTGAGAATTCTCATGATTGAAATGGTACTGTGTGTGATAAGAGGAAAACCATATCAGCCTCGAGTTTTTTGCTCAAAGATTTGAAGCTGGAAGATTACTTTTCTAAACTAAACTACTGTAGTTTTTTTATTCAAGCACTTCAACTTTTTATGCGTAAGATTACTGCTGTGCAGATTTTCCGAAGTTATATTCATTACTCATACATTAATAACCATCTAAAGTGAGCATGCAATTCCTTGGCATGTTCTGAGCAATGTAAGCTTTTGGGAGGCAACACTTTATGCCAAGGACATGCACTATGATTTCTACTGCATTTTAGAATGCGCTAATATGTCACATCTCTCAAGCTTTCTTTACTACCTTGCAGAAAAGAAACTCCTTAAGCTGGAAAGAGTGTGCAATTTCTGTTGCATTGTCAGTTGGACTAATTACCGGTGCACCAACGTTTGGGTCACCGGCGTATGCTTCTCCTCTTGAACCTGTTCTTCCAGATGTCTCTGTTCTGATCTCTGGACCTCCCATTAAAGATCCAGGTGCTTTATTGAGATATGCTTTACCAATAGATAATAAAGCTATTCGTGAAGTTCAAAAGCCACTGGAGGATATCACTGACAGCCTCAAGGTTGCTGGTGTTAGAGCTTTGGATTCAGTTGAAAGAGTAAGTCATGATCCAGGGTCTATCAGATGATGGAAACTGCATTTGATTACTGAAAGCAGTTGCCATTCCATTCCAAGTGTTATCAATTTGATTTACACCTCTTTTGTGGAACTTATGAATTTTCCTTTGAATTCTAGAATATCAAGCAAGCATCAAGAGCACTGAACAATGGGAGAAGCTTAATTCTTGCTGGTCTTGCTGAACCAAAAAGAGCAAATGGAGAAGAGTTATTGAATAAGTTGGCTGTTGGACTTGACGAGCTTCAAAGAATTGTGGAGGACAGAAATAGGGATGCAGTAGCTCCAAAGCAGAAAGAGCTTCTCCAGTACGTTGGAACGTGAGTAAACTTACTCCTTGAAGCAAAACTACCATGTTCTTTTTCATGCCAGTGTAGTGCAAAGCAGCAATAGTTCTGAAACCTATTTCTGGATGCCAGATGTGAAATTTCTTGCCAGAAAGTTGTTGTGTCTATAAATATATAATATTCTTGTTCACTGAGCGAAAATTCTTGTTAAACAAAAATAACTCTCTAATGCTAGAGAACAGAATTGTATCTGCCTCTAAATAGCTGTAAGAACTGTTCTGAAACAGCTCTTCTCATTTATACCTTGTCATTGACTCTGCAGCTGAGATCTTGCTGGGACATTGCATTTCTGCAGTGTAGAAGAAGACATGGTTGATGGCTTTCCGTATGAAATACCAGAAGAGTACAGCACCATGCCTCTTCTCAAAGGAAGAGCTACCGTGGATATGAAGGTTAAAATTAAGGACAATCCCAACATAGAAGATTGTGTATTTCGGATAGTTCTGGATGGATATAATGCTCCTGTGACTGCTGGGAACTTCATAGATCTGGTCGAACGGAAATTCTATGATGGCATGGAAATCCAAAGAGGTAATTCAACATTTCGGTCCTTCCTAACAATCAGTCTCTTTCTTGCACTATCCACCATTTGTTACAATGTTTCAATTTGGTAACCATTAAGTTTTATTAGACATGAGTTTTATTTGGGAAGTAGTATATACATTTCTGCAATTCCAAACCATCACAAGGATGATATTTCCTGGAAATTTTTTGAACATTACAATTCATCTAACCATTATAAATGTTCATTGTTTTAGATGACCTAGTGTGCCTAGAGGTCAGTGAGCTTTCTCTGAACTGTATTGATTCTTGTGCAGCTGATGGCTTTGTTGTTCAAACTGGAGATCCAGAGGGACCAGCTGAGGGTTTCATCGATCCCAGCACTGGCAAAATTCGTACAGTACCTCTTGAAATAATTGTTGATGGTGATAAGGCTCCTGTATATGGTGAAACACTTGAAGTAAGCAGAAGCAGTCTTTTCTCTTAATCCTTTCATTTCATCAGTGCTTCTAATTTTCATCAGATTGGAATAAGCCCTTACATCATACGGGTCGATTTGCAGGAACTTGGCCGCTACAAGGCTCAAACAAAGCTTCCTTTTAACGCTTTTGGAACAATGGCTATGGCTAGAGAAGTAAGAGACATGCAGATTGCACATATCAGCATAGTATCTAATGTATTCTAACCTGAGATAACTGAATTGCATGACAGGAATTTGATGACAATTCTGCTTCTAGTCAAGTATTTTGGCTGTTGAAAGAGAGTGAGCTAACACCAAGCAATGCCAATATATTGGATGGGCGGTACACAGTATTTGGATATGTAACTGAGAATGAGGATTACTTGGCGGATGTCAAAGTTGGGGATGTCATCGAATCAATCCAAGTCGTCTCAGGCTTGGACAACCTTGTCAACCCAAGCTATAAAATTGTAGGATAACATGTTTGGTATCAGAGTTCCTTGTCTGCGAATCTGTCTCGAAGTCAATGTAAAGCGCTATATAGTATCTAACTCTATTATCCTTCTTGCTTGTTAATGAGGTTTTGTGTCATGCGGAATTCAATATATTAATGAAAGTTCAAAGCTATTGATCGATTGTCCCATGCCAATGCCATGTAGGTTCATAGTGCCAGTGCATTTGACATCACACGTTTAATTGAATATATATATTTTGCTTTTGTTACAACACAGAGAATATGCTTAAATTGATAGTTTTTAATTGACTTTATGGTTTAGGCACAATTGCAAAATTTTTAGCCCTGAAGAGCCCTAACTGCAAGTTTTCAGACTGCAAGTTTTCAGTTAGAAAATTATAAAAATTGTCATGTGAGGTACCATTCAAGTGCCATTCTTACAAAATGTAAAATCCAGTGGGACTTTGTAAATTACCCTACGATTTTTCTACTGAGGCGTCACTTGTGAATCCGTGTAATATAATACATTTCAAAAAAATTAAGATAACTTATGTAAATACTCAGATAACACGTATACCCATGGATTAAACCAAGTAATGAGTTTCTTCTTAAATTATAGTTTTCTTTTTAACATTCTTGGTAGAATCTGAGCATAAGGACCACATAGAATGCCTTATATTTTAGTACACATTTTAGAAGTCATAATACACTGTATTTCAGGATGGAGAGAGTATAATATAGGTGGATTGACACGTCCATCTATGAGTGCCTACAACCCTCAAATCCAAATTCAGAAGTAAAAAGTCTTTTTAAAAATAGGACCAAAAACCTCAAGTTCGCTTATAGAAAGGCATTTCACTTGAAAATTTTAAGGGCATGCAATCCCACTTGCTTGCTGGGTGATCAAGAGTCAGAAACTACTCCCTTTGTCTGCACTGCCCTTTTGCTAAGAAAGTCTGTGAGTACATAAGAGCATGGAACGCTAATGTGGTTAGGGGACCTTACTATCAAAGATTGGTGGGGCATAGTTGTTGCAGGACCAAAATGCCCAACAATAAAGAATAATTGTAGCCTTTTTCATTTACATGACTTGAGACATTTGGAAGGAATGTAATTCGGCTCGGGCAGAGTATCTTTGAAGGCAAATCGGCTTCGTCAGTGCAAACTTTCATGTTAACTAAAGAGGAGATAGCACTCAAGAGACAAAAGTCTTGTTTGGGACCGCTTCTAATCATTCAAATATAATCATCGTACCACGGAGAGTTTTTTCGATTCTTCATTGTCGATTTTGCTAGTTCAAAGTTCTGAAGCAGCGATTAAAAAATCAGAAAAAAATCTAAGCATTTGGCACACCGAGAATCAGATTATATAAGCGTGTGGTCTGTGGTCATCTATGGATAGCCTGCTCTGTTCTTTGTTTGAGCTCCCAGGTTTCATTCATGTAACAATAATAATACACCATCGTAAAACTCGCTCCTTCTTCTTACATGACAGTATGACATAACAGTGTTCCTGCTGTTTTTTTTTAATTGAGCACGATACTTACAGGCAGCAGCACCGCCTGTCCACATCTTCACCAATGGTAGTCTCCCTGGTTTAGATTGCAACTTTTTTCAACATGATGAATAGTACCACTTTCGTTTTATTTGGCAAATATTGTCCAATCGTGGATCAACTAGGCTCAAAAGATTCATCTCGTGATTTCCAACTAAACTGTGTAATTAGTTATTTTTTTACCTACATTTAATACTCTATGCAAGTGACTAAAAATTGATGTGACGAAGAAAAAATGAAAAAACTTGGAATTTGGATGGTATCTAAACAAGCCCCCAGTTTGCCGCAGGCTCCTGCACAAGATGCGACCGCTCCATCTGACAAAAGGAGCAGGCAGCCACTGGAACACGCGTTGCTTCCTCGCTCCGGACCACTTCTGACACGCACGTTCTGGGCAGGAATAAAGTGGTACGTTCTGAGTCTGGCTACTTGCAGCCTGCGTATGGATGAAAACGGATGGAATACGAACAGATACACTCATATTATATTTGTTTTTATATTTCTGTTCGAATTCGGATTCGGACACGAATAGCGTTCGGATATATATACGAATACAGATTGACTCGATTACGGATACGAATAATGAGTATCGAATACGGTATGAATCGGATTCAAAGAAGGTCGGATACAAATATCTATTCAGATATTGAATAAAAACAGCATATATATATATATATATATATATATATATATATATATATATATATATATATGGGCCAGCTAGCTTAGCTAGGGTTATAGAGGATTGGGCCGTTTGGACAAGAAGTAATATTTTGGCCCAATTCCAAAAATCACAACTCAAGACAAAAAAAAAACAAAAAATTATTGTTTTGAGGCCCTAAACAAATTCAAATGAAAATATTGTAATCAACAAAGTTTCATAACTTTTTTGGATCTAAAACTTTTATTTTGGTTGTTTCTCCATCTGAGATTCTGAGGTCGTTTGAAAAATCCAAATTTTAAATTTGAGAAATTCAAACGTAGTTTTCCTTACCAGATGATTTCAAATAAAAAAGTTTTCAACTATAAAGTTTCATAAATTTCTGTGATCTATAACTTTTATTTTAGTGATTTGTTCATTTGACATAGTGGTAGTAATATTATTCACGAATCTCACACATCTCTCTTATAGTTTATGAAACTACAAGAGAAAGATGTAAATTTTGTGAACAATGTTACTACCACAATCTCGGATGAACAAATGACCAAAATAAAAGTTGTAGATCTTGATGAGTTTTTACAACTTTTATGTTCATGACTTTTTCAGCTGAAGTCATTTAATGTTTGAAAATAACGTTTGAAGTTGCTATTTTTTGAAATTCAAAATTCAAATAGATAGAATACAGTCACATGAAAAGATGAACACAATAATAGCTATAAGAACACAATAAATTGATAGAACATGATTTTAGAAAATTTTAGAAAAAAATTATCAAATTTGAAGTTAGTACAAGAGAGAAAAACTAGTTACAAGTTTTAGCCAATGATTAAAAAGAGAAATATGCGTTCTTTAACCATTTCGAAATTGAAATTCAAATAGCATTTTGAAGCACTAAATGATTTCAAACGAAAAAGTTGTAAACAACAAAGTTTCATAACTTTTTGAGATCTACAATTTTTATTTTGATCATTTCTCCATCCAAGGTCATTTGAATAATATCCGGATAATATCCGTTTGAATAATATCCGATACTTAATCGGATTATCCGATATCCGCCGGATATCGATGATATTATATTCGTATTTGATATCCGCCTAAGATATCCGTTTTATTATCTGTATCCAAAAAAAATTACGGATATCCGAGTAACTATCCAGATAAGTGTTCATATTTGTTCGGTCGAACGGACAGTCGAATAAATATCCGTACCATTTTCATCCATAAGCCTGCGTTATTGATTTTGGAAGCGGGAACCAACTGCTCCCTCCGTTCAAAAAAAAAAAGAATTCTAGCCTTAATCTGAACTTACAGACTCCATTGAAGAAGTGCTATGAGCGCCCCAACGGTGGAGAAATCGCCAGCACAATTGGTCACGGAGGCAAGAGAATAATAATGCGCTAGCGCTGAGAGAGTCGCTAGAGCAAGTGAGAGCTTTCTTCTATGTAACTGTGAATTCTATAATTGGAGATGGTGCAAGTACTCTTTTCTGGTTAGATAGGTGGCTCTATTGGCAATGCATTGCAGACCTTGCCCCTCGCCTTTTCGCGGCTATTCCCAAGAGGAGGGTCAAGCAGCGCACTGTCCAGGATGCCCTCACTAACCAGGCTTGGATTTCGGACATTCAGGGAGCTCGTACAGTTGGTGTATTGGTGGAATTTCTCCAATTATGAGATTTATTGATGGATTTTCAGCTGCAGCCTGAGGTTGAGAATAGACACATATGGATGCTCTCCTTCAATGGACAATACTCGGCTAAGTCGGCATAGCGATGGGTTCTTTTTGGGTTCTACTCTTTTTGGACCATGGGAAAGAATCTGGAATTCTTGGGCACCGCCTAAGTGTCGCTTCTTTATGTGGCTGGTCGCGCACAACAAGTGCTGGACGGCTGATCGCCTAGCACGTCGCGGGTTGCCTCATCCTGAATACTGTCTTCTCTGTGACCAAGAAGAAGAGACTATTGACCATCTCCTTGTCCACTGTGTGTTCGCAAGAGAATTTTAGTTCAATTTGCTCAGACAGGTCGTTCTTCAGATCCTGTCCCCTCAGCTTAGAGAGTTGTCCTTCCATGCTTAGTGGGAGAAAGCTAGCAGCAACACCGTTGATGGGCCGATAAGGCAAGGAGTTAATTCGCTTATTATACTTAGAGCCTGGACTATTTGGAACCATCGCAATGGGTGTGTTTTTGATGGAGCAGCTCCAAGCTTAGCTGGTGCTCTGATTTTAGCTAGCGAGGACCGTCGCTTGTGGTCTATGGCAGGAGCTCAGGGATTATCTTTCCTGACGGTCCTCCTCCCCGGTAGCTAGAGTGTTTATATCACCGGCGCGAGTGTAATCCTTAAAACTATTGGGATATGAGCGTGTGTGGTGTTGTTTGGACTCTTGTCCTTTGTTCTCTTCTTAATTTAAAGAAGCTCTTCCCGCGTTTTTGGAAAAAAAAAAGTCGCTAGTCTCGCACGTACTACGAAGAAGCGTCCTCTCACAGCTCTAATCTCTGCGCACCTGTGTTCTCAGCTTTTTTCATTTCTTTATTGATTTCAGCCTCCAGCTCGGCCGGCGATTTGATCGCGCTGCTGAGGACTCCCTAAGTGCTAACCGAGCTGTTCGAGCATACGGTGGAAACTTGATTAGTCCATCATCAGTCATCACTACAGAGAGTCCGTGCTCAGCGTAGGTCCCACATTTGAAGAAAGTAAGTACTCGTAAGCAAATCCACACTTCAGGGACTATAATGAAATATTTTATTTTCTGATCGTGACGCGCAACGCACCTCGATTTCCATCATAAGGCTGTTTCAGCAATACTGAACCAATCCAGGTGCAGAACTGCAAAAGCTGCGCTTCGTTTTTTTACCCTTTCTGTTCCTCTCGGACTTCAACCCCTTCCCCCCTCGTATTCGTCCCTGGCTCACCGCGCGCCCTAACCCTAGCTCCTCGATTCCACCCTGCCCGAGCCCGAATTCGCTCGCGGGGAGCACTCGCTACCTCGCGCCCGCCTTCCGTCGCGCGGATTCGGTGCCGCGCCTGGAGATGGACCCGATGGACATCGTGGGCAAGTCCAAGGAGGACGTCTCCCTCCCCAAATGTAAGCTCCCCCTGGCCTCGGGTTACCCCCGTTGAAGCCATATTCTGCCGCCTCCTATTTATTGTGTTGAAATTTGACGCCATTAGGGGTGTCTTGTGGATGGGCGTGTTCTTCTTGGTCTGAATAATCTCGTTAGCTGGGTTTGGTTTGCGTAATCTTGTGAGATGATACGCTAGGAAGCTGGGGGTTTTGAAGCGATGCTGTGGGGAAAGTTAGGTCTGTCCTAAGTGCTATTCAATTTCTGCGCCAATCCGTAGGTAGGATGGTTGTCCTGGGGCTTGCGGCGAAGTCTTTTAAATTTCGTGGGTTGTGGATAGCTAAATCTGGCAGCCTTGTTGATAGTCACGGGTTAGTGGACCTTTTTAATTGAAGGGAGTATAGTGGTGCTAGTTGATAGCTGATGTTGTTGCCCCTGGTTTCTTGTTTGTCTGCTAGTGGGATTCATGTTTTCTTATTGCTAAAAGATTGGGCGGTGCTTTTAAGTCTGTGTGTATAGTCATGTAACGCCTGAACTGTCATGTTAAATGTGTCTTTGGGCTATCTTGCTTGGAGTTACTTGCTCCAGTCTGGTTTATAAGGCGTGTGAGGGAGTTTTAGCAAAAGTCCACTATGTAGGGTGGATGGGGAATCCAATGAGTATTAGGCAGAGTATTAATGCGTCACGGGAGCTTAACTGTTCTTTGCATGGCACCATGCAAACTACTATGATGTGGCACTATATAGTTCGTTTCTTGGGGTATGCTTGAGTGCTCTGGACGGATCCAATACAAGGCTTCGACATGGCATGTACAGGACCATGGGAGCTCAGCATTTGGTGCTGGTTTAATACGATTCCTCGGTCTCCTGGTGCTCCTTGGTATATGGAATTTGAGCCCCTGTGCCTTACAAACAGGACTGGATGGACTAGTAACTTAGTATAGTTGGATGGTTTTGGGTTGGTGAAGTATGACACTCCATTTGCTGGAAATGTTACATCATGTAATGGCTTGGTGCTTGTTGTGGCTCGGTATATGAAATCTCTTCTGTGAATTGTATGTCTGTTTGTGATAACATAGGAAAAGAGGGCGTTGTTTCATAATTTGATATGGTTTTTCATATATTGTGGATTATACTGGAATGTTTGATGATGATTATTATTATTATATAATAGTATTGGATTATCTTTTAATTAATGTCATACCATGAAATCTGAATGAACAATTATTTGGAGTTACAACTATGCTTATATGATGTTTTGCCAAATTAGTGCTATGCAATTCGAATAAAGTTCCTTGAACCTGGATGGGAGCAGATCAGCAGTTGACGTCATTTTGTTTGCGGAGTTATTTAAAATCTTGTACTGATTGAACTTTCTGCTTTGCATTTTAGCAACAATGTTCAAGATAATCAAGGAGATGCTTCCTCCTGATGTACGAGTGGCAAGAGATGCACAGGATCTTCTTGTTGAATGCTGTGTAGGTAAGACATATGAGTGCTACACAGTATACCACTATAGTATCATCCATCATATGGTACAACTTGTATGCTCAACTATGCAAGAATCACTGTTTGAATAACATGATTCTGCACATGAATCTTCGTGTAAATTACAGCCTGACATGAATTGTTGTCCTTTATGAAATATCATTTTGGAGCAATGAGCTTTCTGGTTGTAGTTCAGAAGACAAAGAAGTGTCAGCATTAAAAATACACTGCACAGTGTTGACTGTAGTAACATATATGGTTATCTGTTTGATTTGTCAGGGAGCTTTCAAGCTTGCAGGTCATCTTGTGAAGGATAATAGATAATAAAAGATTAAACATGTTTTTTTAGAAGGATAGCATTGGTAAATTTTGCAAGTTTATATAATATCATATGCTGTCTACATGAGAAAGCCAATATACTCCTACCATATTCAGTTCATTACTCATTAATGAAGTAACTACATAGCTTGTTCTGTTTAAATGGTTTACACTTGTATGGATATCTCTCACTCTCACAGCCTTACTTTCAACAAAAAAAATCTTCATAAGCATAGAGTTTGATCTCTCTTTTTCTAATCTAACTACATGTAAAACCAATTTTCAGAGTTCATCAATCTCCTGTCGTCTGAATCCAATGAAGTGTGCAGCAGAGAAGAGAAGAAAACGATTGCTCCTGAGCATGTTCTTAAGGCTCTAAGTGTTAGTATTTTCTCCTTTCATATTTTTCTATGTTTGATTTCTCAAAGAATATTTTGTGGTACACAGGGTTAGGTATGAGGTTATCCTTGATGGTTTTGGGTTTCTTGGTGAACTTTCATTATTTGCCTTCAATTTTGTTCAGACATGCTTTTGTAGATGCTTGTTTAATATAGAAGCACATCATCTTTATCATTCAATTTTCTGCAAACTCTCTGTGTAAATATATTAATATACTTGGGGACAAGAGAAAGCACATCAGTGATTAGCACAATTTAGAAGGTGAATATTTGAGTTCATCTAATCTGGTATAATAGACCATAACAAAACTTCGAGTTCTACAGAATATTTGGGGGACTGTTATATGTAATATGTTCTTGGGGATGCATTTGATATGTGCTTTCTTTGTATATATATACTCCCTCCCAGAATAAATCAATTTGAGTTGTCCTAAATCAAACTACCTAAGGTGTGACCAACTTTATCAAGAAAAGTACCAATATCTGAGCAATAAAAAAGTACACTATGAAAAAAATATTTCATGGTATACCAAATTTGGTGTCATAAGTATCGGTACTCTTTCCCATAAATTTGGTCAACCTTAAGATAGTTTGACTTAAGACTGACTGTAGAAGTTGATTTATTTTAGGACGAGGGGAGCAGTGTTTATTTGTTTTAATTCGAAGTGTCAATATTACTAATCAACATGTGAGTTCCCTTAGCTAATCATAATTCTTCCTAAATCAGGATCTTGGCTTCAGAGAGTACATTGAGGAGGTTTATGCTGCGTATGAACAGCACAAACTTGATACTCTGGTTTGTACCACTTCTTACTCACAGGGCTCTGCATATTATTCCCTCTTCTAATGTGTGTATACTGTGCTTGACACCAATATGTCTCTTGAGCAGGATTCTCCAAAAGCCAGCAAGTTCATTGGGATTGAAATGACAGAGGAAGAAGCTGTTGCTGAGCAACAAAGGATGTTTGCTGAGGCTCGAGCAAGGATGAATAATGGAGCCCCCAAGCCAAAGGAGCCAGAACAAGAGCCGCCACAACAACCACAAGCACAACCCCAACTTCAGCTGCATACTCAAACACAGCAACCAGTGCAATCTCAACTGCAGTTGCATTCGTCAACACAGCATTCCCTCCAACCTCAACTGCAGCTGCACCCTCAGCCGCAGCAGCCCCCACAAGTGCAGGTCCATCCGCAGCTGCAGCAACCCCCACAAGTGCAGGTCCACCCGCAGCCTCCGCAACCCCAAGTGCAGATCCACCCTCAGCCGCAGCAGCCCCCACAAGTGCAGTTGCATTCATCAGCCCAACAAGCTTCCCAACCCCAACCTCAGGTACATCTGCAATCACAGGAGCCCTCACAAGCGCAGCTGCAACCCCAACTGCCAGGTCAGCTGCAGACACAGGCGCAAAGCGGACCTGGCATGGACAGTTAGACTGTTGTGTAGCCTCAGTATAAGCAAAAGACCGGGCACTTTTGCTGGCATCTACTAGGAGCCTGTATGCCTGCTTGTGACCCGTTAGATCCTGATTTAGGTTTCCGTGCTTCCTGTACAATGTAAATCCAGTGTGATTGCAGTTTTCTTGTTGCTAATAATGCGAAGCCGTTAGTTACTGATGATGATGTCCTTACTGTGTCGAATACTGAATTCCTGACAAGTGTCATTGTCGGTACGAAAAGTGATCAACATGTAAATATTTATAGTTTTGTCGTACGATGTAATCGGATGTGGCTTAGCATTTAATGATACAGGGTTTATACTGGTTTAGGTAACGTGACTTACGTTCAGTTTGAGTCGGTCGGTGGCTTTATTCCTGAGTTTAGATGCTCGAAGTTTGTTGTGGGGTTACAAATGAGAGAAAGTAAGATGGGGGCATCAGAGGTTCGGTCGGACTCTGGACCGAAGAACAAGAGTGACGGGAGCTCCAACGTGTGCTAAGTGTTCAAACGTACGCTCTGTATGGCTTTAGAGTTCTAGAGCCAGGCAGAGAGGATCGGAGTGATCCGATTGTTGTTCATTGGAATCATCTATGTCGTCTGAATTGATCCATCCTTTTGGAGAGAGCGTATCCCCTTTTATAGATGAATGAGACGGCTTTATAAGAGAGTGTGAGAGAAAGGGAGTGCGTGTGTTTCCTAGTCTTGTTGCCCACGCCGTCGGGTACAAGGCGGTTTGTCAGCGCCCACAATACTGTTGATGGTTAGATGCATGTGGTTGGTTCCACCGTGTTCTTCTGGTATGGCAAATGTTGGCTCCTACCATACTATAGGTCAAATGTCGGCGCCCACAACACTGTTGGTGTTCTGACATGTCTGGAAGGTTATAAAGTACCCTTCTGACATGACTTGACAGTACTGTTCTGCAGGTGTGCAGGGTACGGTCCTTGATATTGCGGTTGACTGGAGCGTCCTGCCTTACTTGCTCTGTCCATTTCCTGGGTCTTCACCGAGCGGGCGTCCCCGGTCGGTCGTTCCCCAGTCGGCTCCGGCCTCCCGGTCGGAGAAGAGCTGTAAGCAGAGGTTCGATGTACTCTCGGTCGGAGAAGCGAGTCGGAGTTGGAGGCGAGTGTCGTCCCTTCTCGGCCAGGCCTTCCGGTCGGAGAGGCGGGTCAGGGTCGGAGGCGAGAGCCGGTCCTCCTTGGCCAGGCCTTCCAGTCGGAGAGGTGGGCCAGAGTCAGAGGCGAGCGTCGGTCCTCCTTGGCCAGGACTTTCGGTCGGAGAGGTGGGCCGGAGTCGGAAGCAACGGAAGCGAGCGTCGTTCCTCCTTGGCCAGGCCTTCCGGTCGAAGAGGCGGGCCGGAGTCGGAAGCGACGAAAGCGAGCATCGTTTCTCCTTGGCTAGGCCTTCCGGTCGAAGACTGGATCGCTCTTCTGGCTAGTCGTTAGGTTTTTGGGTCGGCCCAGGAGTTGCGTGTTGTTCGCAACATCGTCTGCTGGACCGAGCTTTTGCTGGGAAGCAGGTCCATGAGGGACCCCGAGTTTATGAACCCGCCAGGAGCCCCCAAGCCTCCGGGCCATTTGGGTAGAATCGTCTGGGGGATTTTTTTATCTTGACGACGGGTGCACGTGGCCCATGAGCCCCCGGGTGATTTGGGTAGAATCGTCTAGAGGGTTTTTCGTTTTGCCAGCGAGGGAATTTTTGTTTTGACAGCGGGTGCGCGCGAGTGCACCCGCGGGTGTAGCCCCAAGCATGCGTCCGACTGATGAGTCGGTTGGATGCTGAGCATCTTGGTACTTGTGGGGGTATTAACCCCTATACCCTTACGGTCAGGCTTGGGCCGGCCCAGATCAGGGGGTCCGGCCCACTAGAAGACGATGCGCGGCCCGACCAACCTGTTTGGAATCCCGCGCAAGGAATCAAGGCAGATTTGGAGATCAAGCAAGATCCTGGTCGGTTAGAATAGGAATCCTTATCCGGCCACCTATGACAATTGTAACTGGCTAGGATTAGTTTCCAGATCTGTAACCCTACCCCCCGAACTATATAAGGCGGGCAGGGGACCCCTCTAAAAACATCTCTCATTGACATACAATAATACAATCAGACACATGACGTAGGTATTACGCCTTTACGGTGGCTGAACCTGGATAAAATCTTATGTCTGTCTTGCGTCACCATCTTGTTTGTAGCTTGCGCATCTATCTGCCGATAATCTATTACCTTTGGTATACCCCTAGGTAGATTGCCGACCATATTTTGTCGACAGTGGCGCGCCAGGTAGGGGGTATGCGTACTGCTCTCCAGGCGAACAAGATGGTCATCATCCCCGGCTCTATGGCTACGCCAAACGGCCTCACGTTCACCATTGGCCAGATCACCTAGACTACTGGCTCCGACGACTTCATCGCCATGACCCCGGAGGAGGTGTGGGTTCAATCTCCGCCGACCACTGCTTCACCTACATCGGCTATGGCTCCGACCACGGTGGATCTAGCTTTGACCATGGTGGATCTGGCTCCGACCATAGTGGATCTGACTCCGACCACGCCAGCATTGTCTTCAGCCACGCCGACAACCCGTCGTCCGCTTCCTCGCTACAAAAGGAGGCAGATCGACAACACCGACTTGCTCGACTCCATCGATCGGGTCGGCACCAAACTTGCCGAAACCCTGGCTCTGGTAAGTTCGATTCAAAGTCAACATAATGAGTAGGTAACTATGACCCACAACAGATCTACCCTACCAGCTCAGGCCAGTCATCTTGCACGACTCGGTACGGATCTTGTGGTCACATCTACTCCTAAAGGGCGCTCTGTTCGTCGTTGGCCAGCCCCTACAACGGGTCTCTGGCTCTCCGAGTACGAAGCCTTGATGGAGAACCACCAGGCCTAGCCCTACGGCCTGCGCAACTTTGTCAACATGATCCAGATTGAGGATCATCCAGAAGGATCGGTCCACATAGTTCAAGAAGGTGGCTCAAGCTCCTCGTCTGGCATCGCATCTAATGCCTCTGCCCACACTGAGCTCCAGCATCATGACGATGAAGGCGTTGAATACGATCTGGATATCCTAGACCACTCCCCGGGGTTCCCACGATTCCCATCCTTCCCACCAAGGTGAGGAGACTTGATCAATGTTGTCAGTATTGACGAACCACCAGCCGTCGGCGAAACAGAACAAGAAAGGCCAGCACGCGAAGCACGCAATATTGACCGGTTTAATCGCTGACAAATCAAAGTCGAGGCAGAAGAGGAGGCCCGACGCATAAGGGTCCAGCCACGCGACCTTAACAATGCCTTTGATAGGGTGGGGGACAAGCAAGTCTTCAGGACTCCAAGCGCCAATGTAGCTATTGCTATGACGACAATGCAACGACTACCCAATACCCTGGAAACTCAGGCAGTTCGTGATGATATACAAGCTTACCTGACGACTGCTATGGCCCAGACCGTAGAAATTATAAATCAAGCCTGGGCTCCATTCGTATCAGTCAAATCAAGCCGTAGCCGCCAGTACTCAAGTCGCTCACAGCCACCCAACCAACGTGGCTTATGCAACAACGACCCATCTGACAACCGTCAAGGCGGAAACAGTGGCCATGATGGTGGTCGAGATGACAACCACCGTCGGGATGACAACCGCCGTGACTTCTGGGACAACAACTGCCGAGACAATCGCGATAATCACCGTGATAACCACGGTCGCAGGGTTAATCAGGGTGGCAACTGAGATCGCCATGATGGCAATAACGATCTCCACCATTACCTCAAAGAACACGATCTGCGTGATCGCATCAACCAAAGAGCCAACGATCGTGCATCCCACGAAAGCTATCGCCATATGAAATATGATACTGCCCATGGCCCTCCGGGTTTGAAGCAGTTTACTCCGCATCTTCGCCAAGTCATATGGCCCAAGAACTTCAAGCTCAAAAAACTTCAGAAGTACGACATCAAGGAGAATCCCAAATTATGGGTCATGCTCTATGAAACCACACGTAGATCAGTCATGGCTGACGAGCACATCATGTCTAACTACTTCCCAATCGCTGTCGGCCATGCAGGTCACCAATGGCTAGTCAGCTTGCCGGCGAACTACTTTGATTCTTAGCAAGAGCTCAAGCAAGCTTTCATCGACAACTTCATTGCCACTTGCGAGCAGCCCAGCAACAAATATGATATGCAGCGGATTCGAGACTAGAAGGATGAGCCACTATGCGAGTACATCTGGCATTTCTCGGAGATGCGCATCAAGGTCCCGTCAATCTCCAACAACGAGGCAATCGAGGCTTTCATCACTGGTCTCCACTTCCATGATGCCCTACGGGACAAGCTCCTCCGCAAGAGACCCGAATCAGTCACAGCGCTCCTGGCCACTGCTAAGAAATATGCGGATGCCGATGATGCTAAAAAGATAATCATCGAAGAAGCAGTAAGGGTTCCACGCTCCGACCACCCCCACACCACGACGACTACCATGGCAACCATGGTCGGAACGATAATTTTGATCGCCGCAACCAGCGCAACGACCTCTGTGACCACCGCGACCAGCGTAATCAGTGGCGTAATCGCCGTGACGATTATAGGGGCAAGCGTGCTCGAGAAGACGACGGTGAGGTCAACACCGTTAAGAAAGGTGGTGGACGTCGCAACTATGAAGAAGACTACACCAAAGCATTGAAAGGACCCTGCCAGCTCCACCCCAAGTGAAACCATACCATGGAGAATTGCCGCGTTCTCAAGTCTATCTACATACGTCAACAGGCTCCAGATACGTCCGACAAGCCTAACGACACAGGGGAACAGCGCAACGAGGACAACAATGATGAAGACATAGATCCCCATCACAAGTACGTCAAGCCAACCGATCGTGTCCACACCATCATTGGAGGCAAAGTGTCCATCGAGACCAAACGAGAACGCAAGCTGCTCGCCCGCGCCTGCTTGAACGTGGCCAACACCAACAACCTCATCGCCGATCCGTAGCTCCCTCCTTGGTCTCACCGCGAGATCTCCTTCAGTAGAAAGGACTAATGGGCCACAATACCTGAGCCAGGATGTTTTCCTCTAGTCTTTGATCCTTGTATCAACAAGGTCTAGTTCGATAGAGTGCTGATTGATGGCGATAGCTCCATTGATATAATGTTTAAGAATAGTTTGCTAGCTCTAAAGATAACCTAGGCTAATCTCAAGCCATACAAGGCAAAGTTCTGGGGTGTTCTCCCTGGACAGAGCTCTACTCCTCTCGGGCAAATCACGCTACCTGTGTAGTTTGGTACCCCAGACCACTTCTGCACTGACTACGTCAACTTCGTGGTCACCAACTTTGAAGGCACCTACCATGCTATCCTTGGTCGACCATCGCTCACCAAATTCATGGCCATACCTCACTATAGGTATTTGGTGCTCAAGATGCCTACTGAGAAGGGGGTTCTAACTCTCAAGGGCAACATGTATGCAGCTTACACCTGCGAGGATGACAGCTTCAAAATAGCAGAGGCTCGTGACCTCTCTATTCGCATGGCCGAGACCATGCTCGACGCCATGAATACCCTAGCTGACCACCTGGAGATCCCAAAGCTTGAGGCCCCATGCAAGAACATCAAGTCCAAAGAGCACAAAATGATCTAGCTGGTCGACAGTGATCCTAGCAAAACGACCCTTATCGGGGCCAACTTGGATCCTAAATAGGAAGACACGCTCATTAGGTTCTTGAGGAGCAACATGAGCGTGTTCACATGGAAACTTGCTGACATGCCTGGTGTACCTCAGAACTTGATCGAGCACTCCTTAAATGTCGACGGCAAGGCCAAACCTATCAAGCAGAAGCTATGATGATTCGCTCGTGACAAAAAGGAGGCGATTAGGGTAGAAGTTACACGGCTTTTGGCAGCCGGATTTATTAAAGAAGTGTATCATCCAGAGTGGTTAGCCAACTCAGTTCTTGTACGCAAAAAGAATAATGAATGGAGAATGTGTGTTGATTACACTGATCTCAATAAACACTGCCCTAAAGACCCCTTTGGCTTACCTCGTATAGACGAGGTCGTAGATTCAACGGCTGGTTGCGAGCTGCTTTCCTTTCTCGATTGCTACTCTGGTTATCACTAGATCGCTCTCAAAAAGGACAACCAGATCAAGACATCGTTCATCACGCCTTTCGGCGCTTACTGCTACACAACCATGTTTGGGCTCAAGAATGCTAGGGCTACCTACCAACGTGCCATACAAGCCTGCCTCAAAGTTGAGATAAAAGATGACCTTATCGAGGCTTATGTTGATGACGTAGTTGTCAAAACCAAGGAAGCATGTACCCTTGTTGACAACCTCGAACGCACCTTTGTAGCCCTTAATACATTCCAATGGAAATTAAACCCAAAGAAGTGCATCTTTGGTGTTCCTTCTGGTATACTACTTGCCAACGTCATCAGTCATGATGGCATATGCCCTAACCCAGAGAAAGTCAAAGCTGTCTTGGACATGAAGCCGCCCAAAAAGGTGAAAGATGTTTAGAAGCTTACCGGATGCATGGCCGCTCTCAGTCGTTTCATATCAAGATTAGGCAAAAAAGGATTATCGTTTTTTAAGCTACTCAAAGCATCCGAGAAGTTTGAGTGTTCGAAGGAAGCAGACGCTGCCTTTACACAACTGAAACAATACCTTACGTCACCTCCGGTCCTCACTGCTCCTAGAGAAGACAAAACCCTTTTGCTTTATATTGCGGCAACTAATCGAGTGGTCTCCACTGCCTTGGTGGTTGAGCGCGATGAGCCCAGCCACGTCTACAAGGTACAGCGACCAATCTATTTCATCAGTGAGGTACTCAATGAATCCAAGACCAGGTACCCTCAGATTCGGAAATTGATCTACGCCATACTGATAACATCCTGAAAGTTGAAACATTACTTCGACGGATACCGTGTGGTGGTCATGACTGAGTACCCTCTGGGAGACATCATTCGCAACAAGGATGTAAACAGGCACATTGTTAAATGGGCAATGGAGCTATGCCCTTTCTCCTTGGAATTTGTAAGCCATACTACAATCAAGTCTCAGGCACTTGTCGATTTCATCGTTGAGTGGACAGACTTAAGCACACCTGCCTCTCAGGGGCCCAATGAGTATTGGAAGATGTACTTCGACAACTCTCTCAACATCGATGATGTGGGAGCAGGAGTCCTTTTTGTGTCACCATCCAAGGAGTAGCTCCAATACGTCCTCAGGATTTATTTCCTAGCGTCTAATAATGCCGCTGAGTACGAAGCATGCTTGCATGGTCTGCGCATTGCGATCAAGCTCGGTGTCAAATGTCTCTATGTCTACGAGGACTCAGCTTTGGTCACCAATCAACTCAACAAGGATTGGGATACGACTAGCGAAAAGATGGATGCATACTGCAAATCGAACAGAAAGCTGGAAGGCAAGTTCTACGGCATCGAGTACACACATGTGGTCCGGGACAAAAATCAAGCAGCAGATGCGCTGTCAAAGTTCGGATCATCCCGAGCTAAAGTCCCACATGGCGTATTTGTTCAAGACCTGCTCACGCCTTCCATCGAAGAGGAAGATCCCACGGTCGACAAGCCTCCAGACCAGCTTTTGGTTGCTACGGTTCCGACATCAAACACCATCAAACCACCTCCGACCACTAAGAAGCCTAACTAGAGAGTACCTTTCATCAAGTACCTGACAGATGGTAGCGGTTACATCGATCGGACAGAAAATGAATGCCTGATGCGTCGCAGTAAGCAGTATCTGCTCGTTGATGGCAAATTGTGGCACAAGAACGCAAAGGAGGAAATCTTGATGAAGTGTATAACCTAGGAGGATGGTGAACATCTCCTAGACCAAATCCACTCTGGCTCCTGCGGCAACCATGTGGCCTCGAGAACGCTGGTTGGCAAGGCTTTCCGAGCAGGGTTCTATTGGCCATCAGCTGTAGCCGATGCAGAGAAGCTAGTCCGCCATTATGAGGGTTGTCAGTTCTTCGCCAAGAGAATCCACGTACCAGCACACGAGATTTAGACAATACCAGCCTCTTGGCCCTTCGCATGCTGGGGACCGGATATGATTAGGCCCTTCAAGCCAGCTCCTGGGAAATTTACATGTGTCTTTGTGCTGATCGACAAATTTTCTAAGTGGATAGAGTACATGCCTCTGGTATAGGCATCTTCAGAAAAAGCCATCATGTTCATTGACCAGGTCATCCACCACTTTGGCATACCCAACAACATCATCACTGATCTGGGCACTCAGTTCACCGGGAACGCTTTTTAGGACTTCTGCGATGAAAGGAGCATAGTAGTAAAATACGTCTCGGTGGCGCACCCTAGAGCTAATGGACAGGTCGAGCAGGCAAATGGTATGATCTTGGGCACACTTAAGAAGAGGATGTATAAAGAAAATGACAAAGCTCCTAGAAGATGGCTCAAAGAGTTACCAGCCGTGGTCTGGGGCCTCAGAACCCAGCCCAGTCGCAATACCGGCGTATTACCATACTTTATGGTTTACGGTGCTGAGGTAGTGCTCGCAGCAGATATAGCCTTCAGACCAGCACGGGTAGAGAACTTCGACGAAGACAAGGACAATGAAGCGAGGGAGCTAGAAGTGAATAGTGCAGAAGAGAAGCGGCTCGATTCTTGCGTACGTACAGCCAAATACCTTGCTGTTTTGCGCAGGTACTACAACAAGAACATTAAGGAGTGGTCCTTTGTGGTCAGGAACCTAGTCCTAAAGTGGAAGACGAATCAGGCTGGTGCCCACAAACTTGCAACTGCATGGGAAGGGCCCTTCATGATCAAGGAGGTTACACACCAAC